>NW_027275228.1:0-64613 GCF_030028105.1 Mobula birostris
TGGAGGGGAATGGGACACGGAGAAAGGGAACGGTGGAGGGGAATGGGACACAGAGACAGGGAAGGGTGTCAGGAACGGGACACGGAGACAGGGAAGGGGTGGGGGATAGGGAAACGGAGACAGGGAAGGGGTGGGGGAATGGGACATGGAGACAACGAAGGGTGTCAGGAATGGGACACGGAGACGGAAGGTTTGGGGAAATGGGAATCGGAGACAGGGAAGGGGTGAGGGAATGGGACACGAAGACAGGGAAGGGGTGAGGGAATGGCACAAGGAGACAGGGAAGGGTGGAGGGGAATGGGACACGGAGACAGGGAAGGGTGGAGGGGACTGGGACATGGAGAGAGGGAAGGAGTGGGGGAATGGGACACGGCGACAGGGAAGGGTGTAGGGGAATGGGACAGGGAGACAGGGAAGGGGTGGGGGATAGGGAAACGGCGACAGGGAAGGGGTGGGGGAATGGGACACGGAGAAAGGTAAGGGTGGTGGGGAATGGGAAACGGAGAAAGGGAAGGGTTCAGGGGAATGGGACACAGAGACAGGGAAGGGTGGAGGGGAATGGGGCACGGAGACATGGAAGGGTGGAGCGGAATGGGGCACGGAGACAGGGAAGGGTGGAGGGGACTGGGACACGGACATAGGGAAGGGTGGAGGGGACTGGGACACGGAGACAGGGAAGGGTGGAGGGGACTGGGACACGGAGACAGGGAAGGGTGGAGGGGAATGGGACACGGAGACAGGGAAGGGTGGAGGGGAATGGGACACGGAGACAGGGAAGGGTGGAGGGGAATGGGATACGGAGACAGGGAAGGGTGGAGGGGAATGGGACACGGAGACAGGGAGGGGTGTCAGGAATGGGACACGGAGAGAAGGAAGGGGTGGCGGATAGGGAAACGGAGACAGGGAAGCGGTGGGGGATAGGGAATCGGAGACAGGGAAGGGGTGGGGGATAGGGAAACCGAGACAGGGAAGGGGTTGGGGAATGGGACACGGAGAAAGGGAAGGGTGGAGGGGAATGGGACACGGAGACAGGGAGGGGTGTCAGGAATGGGATACGGAGAGAAGGAAGGGGTGGGGGATAGGGAAACGGAGACAGGGAAGGGGTGGGGGAATGGGACACGGAGACGGGGAATGGTATAGGAGAATGGGATACAGAGACAGGGAAGGATAAGGGGAATGGGACACGGAGACAGGGAAGGGGTGGGGGAATGGGACATGGAGACAGCGAAGGGGTGAGGGAATGGGACAAGGAGACAGGGAAGGGGTGAGGGAATAGGACACGGAGACAGGGAATGGTATAGGAGAATGGGATATAGAGACAGGGAAGGGTATGGGGAATGGGACACGGAGACAGGGAAGGGCTGGGGGAATGGGACACGGATACAGCGAAGGGTGTCAGGAATGGGACACGGACACAGGGAAGTGTTGGGGGAATAGGAAACGGATACAGCGAAGGGTGTCAGGAATGGGACACGGAGACAGGGAAGTGTTGGGGGAATGGGAAACGGAGACAGGGAAGGGGTGGGGGAATGGGAAACGGAGACAGGGAAGGGGTGGGGGAATGGGACACGGAGACAGGGAAGGGTGTAGGGGATTGGGACACGGAGACAGGGAAGGCTGGAGGGGAATGGGACACCGAGACAGGGAAGGCTGTAGGGGAATGGGAAACAGAGACAGTGAGGTGTGGAGGGGAATGTGACACGGACACAGAGAGGGGTGGAGGGGAATGGGACAAGGAGACAGGGAAGGGTGGAGGGGAATGGGACACAGAGACAGGGAAGGGTTGAGGGGAATGGGACACAGAGACAGGGAAGGGTGGAGGGGATGGGACACAGTGACAGGGAAGGGTGGATAGGATTGGGACACGGACACAGGGAAGGGTGGAGGGGAATGTGACACAGAGACAGGGAAGGGGTGGGGGAATGGGACACGGCGACAGGGAAGAGTGTAGAGGAATGGGACATGGCGACAGGGAAGGGGTGGGGGATAGGGAACCGGAGACAGGGAAGGGTTGGGGGATAGGGAAACGAAGACACGGAATGGGTGGGAGAATGGGACACGGAGAAAGGTAAGGGTGGAGGGGAATGGGACACAGAGAAAGGGAAGGGTGGAGGGGAATGGGACACAGAGAAAGGGAAGGGTGGAGGGGAATGGGACACAGAGAAAGGTAAGGGTGGAGGGGAATGGGACACAGAGACTGGGAAGGGTGGAGGGGAATGGGATACGGAGACAGGGAAGGGGTGGGGGAATGGGACACGGAGACGGGGAATGGTATAGGAGAATGTGATATCGAGAAAGAGAAGGGTATGGGGAATGGGACACGGAGACAGGGAAGGGGTTGTGGAATGGGACACGGAGACAGTGAAGGGTATCAGGAATGGGACATGGAGACAGGAAGGGGTGTTGGAATGGGAAACGGAGGCAGGGAAGGGGTGGGGGAAAGGGACACGGAGACAGAGAAGGGTGTATGGGATTGGGACACGGAGACAGGGAAGGGTGGCGGGGAATGGGACACAGAGACAGGGTAGGGTGTAGGGGATTGGGACACGGAGACAGGGAAGGGCGGAGGGGAATGGGACACGGAGACAGGGAAGGGTGGAGGGGAATGGGACACGGAGACAGGGAAGGGTGGAGGGGAATGGGACACGGAGACAGGGAAGGGTTTAGGGGAATGGGACAGGGAGACAGGGAAGGGGTGGGGGATAGGGAAACGGAGACAGGGAAGGGGTTGGGGAATGGGACAGGGAGACAGCGAAGGGTGTCAGGACTGGGAGACGGAGACAGGGACGGGGTGGGGGCATGGGAAACGGAGACAGGGAAGGGCTGGGGAATGGGAAACGGAGACAGGGAAGGGCTGGGGAATGGGTCACGGAGACAGGGAAGGGTGGAGGGGAATGTGACACAGAGACAGGGAAGGGTGGAGGGGAATGGGGCATGGAGACATGGAAGTGTAGAGGGGAATGGGGCACGGAGACAGGGAGGGGTGGAGGGGACTGGGACACGGAGACAGGGAAGGGTGGAGAGGAATGGGACACGGAGACAGGGAAGGGTGGAGGGGAATGGGACACGGAGACAGGGAAGGGTGGAGAGGAATAGGACACGGAGACAGGGAAGGGTGGAGGGGAATGGGACACGGAGACAGGGAAGGGTGGAGGGGATGGGACAGGGAGACGGGGAAGGGTGGATAGGAATGGGACACGGAGACAGGGCAGGGTGGAGGGGAATGGGACACGGAGACAGGGAAGGGGTTGTGGAATGGGACACGGAGACAGCGAAGGGTATCAGGAATGGGAGACGGAGACAGGAAGGGGTGCGGGAATAGGAAACGGAGACAGGGAAGGGGTGGGGGAATGGGACACGGAGACGGGGAAGGGTATAGGAGAATGTGATACCGAGAAAGAGAAGGGTATGGGGAATGGGACACGGAGACAGGGAAGGGGTTGTGGAATGGGACACGGAGACAGCGAAGGGTATCAGGAATGGGACATGGAGACAGGAAGGTGTGTTGGAATGGGAAACGGAGACCGGGAAGGGGTGGGGGAAAGGGACACGGAGACAGAGAAGGGTGTATGGGATTGGGACACGGAGACAGGGAAGGGTGGCGGGGAATGGGACACAGAGACAGGGAAGGGTGTAGGGGATTGGGACACGGAGACAGGGAAGGGCGGAGGGGAATGGGACACGGAGACAGGGAAGGGCGGAGGGGAATGGGACACGGAGACAGGGAAGGGTGGAGGGGAATGGGACACGGAGACAGGGAAGGGTTTAGGGGAATGGGACAGGGAGACAGGGAAGGGGTGGGGGATAGGGAAACGGAGACAGGGAAGGGGTGGGGGAATGGGACACGGAGAAAGGTAAGGGTGGTGGGGAATGGGAAACGGAGAAAGGGAAGGGTTCAGGGGAATGGGACACAGATACAGGGAAGGGGTGGGGGATAGGGAAACGGAGACAGGGAAGGGGTTGGGGAATGGGACAGGGAGACAGCGAAGGGTGTCTGGACTGGGAGACGGAGACAGGGAAGGGGTGGGGGAATGGGAAACGGAGACAGGGAAGGGCTGGGGAATGGGAAACGGAGACAGGGAAGGGCTGGGGAATGGGTCACGGAGACAGGGAAGGGTGTAGGGGATTGGGACACGGAGACAGGGAAGGGTGGAGGGGAATGTAACACAGAGACAGGGAAGGGTGGAGGGGATTGGGGCATGGAGACATGGAAGTGTGGAGGGGAATGGGGCACGGAGACAGAGAGGGGTGGAGGGGACTGGGACACGGAGACAGGGAAGGGTGGAGAGGAATGGGACACGGAGACAGCGAAGGGTGGAGGGGAATGGGACACGGAGACAGGGAAGGGTGGAGAGGAATAGGACACAGAGACAGGGAAGGGTGGAGGGGAATGGGAGACGGAGACAGGGAAGGGTGGAGGGGAATGGGACACGGAGACAGGGAAGGGTGGAGGGGATGGGACAGGGAGACGGGGAAGGGTGGATAGGAATGGGACACGGAGACAGGGCAGGGTAGAGGGGAATGGGACACGGAGACAGGGAAGGGGTTGTGGAATGGGACACGGAGACAGCGAAGGGTATCAGGAATGGGACACGGAGACAGGAAGGGGTGGGGGAATGGGAAACGGAGACAGGGAAGGGGTGGGGGAATGGGACACGGAGACAGGGATGGGTGTAGGGGATTGGGACACGGAGACAGGGAAGGGCGGAGGGGAGTGGGACACGGAGACAGGGAAGGGCGGAGGGGAATGGACACGGAGACAGGGAAGGGTGGAGGGGAATGGGAGGGTGGAGGGGAATGGGACACAGAGACAGGGAAGGGTGGAGGGAAATGGGACACAGAGACAGGGAAGGGTGGAGGGAAATGGGACACAGAGACAGGGAAGGGTGTAGGGGATTGGGACACGGAGACAGGGAAGGGTGGAGGGGAATGGGACACATGACAGGGAGGGGTGGGGGGAATGGGACACAGAGACAGGGAGGGTGGAGGAGAATGGGACCACAGAGACAGGGAAGGGTGGAGGGGAATGGGACACAGAGACAGGAAGAGTGGAGGGGGAATGGGACACGGAGACAGGAAGGGTGGAGGGGGATGGGACACGGGGACAGGGAAGGGTGGAGGGGATGGGAGACGGAGACAGGGAGGTTGGAGGGGAATGGGACACGGAGATAGGGAAGGGTGGAGGGGAATGGGACACGGAGACAGGGAAGGGGTGGGTATGGGAAACGGAGACAGGGAAGGGGTGTGGGAATGGGAAACGGAGACAGGGAAAGGTGTGGGGGAATGGGACACGGAGACAGGTAAGGGTCTAGGGAATGGGACACGGAGACAGGGAAGGGTCTAGGGGAATGGACACGGAGACAGGGAAAGGTGTGGGGGAGTGAGACACGGAGACAGGGAAGGGTCTAGGGGAACGGGACACGGAGACAGGGGAGTGTGTAAGGAATGGGACAAGGAGACAGGGAAAGGGCTGGGGGAATGGGACACTTGGACAGGGAAGTGGTGGGGAATGGGAAACGGAGACAGTGAAGGGTGTAGGGGAATGGGACACGGAGACAGGGAATGGTATAGGAGAATGGATATAGAGACAGGGTAGGGTATGGGGAATGGGACACGGAGACAGGAAGGGGTGGGGGAATGGGACACGGATACAGCGAAGGGTGTCAGGAATGGGACACGGAGACAGGGAAGGGTTGGGGGAATGGGAAACGGAGACAGGGAAGGGGTTGGGGAATGGGAAACGGAGACAGGGAAGGTGTGGGGGAATGGGACACGGAGACAGGGAAGGGTGTAGGGGATTGGGACACGGAGACAGGGAAGGCTGGAGGGGAATGGGAAACAGAGGACAGGGAAGGCTGTAGGGGGAATGGGAAACAGAGACAGGGAGGTGTGGAGGGGAATGTGACACGGACCAGAGAGGGGTGGAGGGGAATGGGACATGGAGACAGGAAGGGTGGAGGGGAAGGGACACGGAGACAGGGAAGGGTGGATAGGATTGGGACACGGACACAGGGAAGGGTGGAGGGAATGTGACACAGAGACAGGGAAGGTGTGGGGAATGGGACACGGCGACAGGTAAGAGTGTAGAGGAATGGGACACGGCGACAGGTAAGAGTGTAGAGGAATGGGACATGGCGACAGGGAGGGGGTGGGGGATAGGGGAAATGGAGACAGGGAAGGGGTGGGGATAGGGAAACGGAGACAGGGAAGGGGTGGGGGATAGGGAAACGGAGACAGGGAAGGGGTGGGGGATAGGGAAACGGAGACAGGGAAGGGGTGGGGATAGGGAAACAGAGACAGGAAGGGGTGGGGGAATGGTACACGGAGAAAGGGAAGGGTGGAGGGGAATGGGACACGGAGAAAGGGAACGGTGGAGGGGAATGGGACACAGAGACAGGGAAGGGTGTCAGGACGGGACACGGAGACAGGAAGGGGTGGGGGATAGGGAAACGGAGACAGGGAAGGGGTGGGGGAATGGGACATGGAGACAACGAAGGGTGTCAGGAATGGGACACGGAGACAGGGAAGGTTTGGGGAAATGGAATCGGAGACAGGGAAGGGGTGAGGGAATGGGACACGAAGACAGGGAAGGGGTGAGGGAATGGCACAAGGAGACAGGGAAGGGGTGGAGGGGAATGGGGACACAGCGACAGGGAGGGTGGAGGGGACTGGGACACGGAGACAGGGAAGGGGTGGGGGAATGGGACACGCGACAGGAAGGGTGTAGGGGAATGGGACACGGAGACAGGGAAGGGTGTAGTGGAATGGGACACGGAGACAGGGAAGGAGTGGGGGAATGGGACACGGCGACAGGGGAGGGTGTAGGGGAATGGGACACGGAGACAGGGAAGGGTGTAGTGGAGTGGGACACGGAGACAGGGAAGGAGTGGGGGAATGGGACATGGCGACAGGGAAGGGTGTAGGGGAATGGGACACGGAGACAGGGAAGGGGTGGTGGATAGGGAAACGGAGACAGGGAAGAGGGTGGGGGAATTGGACACGGAGAAAGGTAACGGTGGTAGGGAATGGGAAACGGAGAAAGGGAAGGGTTCAGCGGAATGGGACACGGAGACAGGGAAGGGTGGAGGGGAATGGACACAGATACAGGGAAGGGGTGGGGGATAGGGAAACGGAGACAGGGAAGGGGTTGGGGAATGGGACACGGAGAGAGCTGAGAGTGTCAGGGACTGGGACACGGAGACAGGGAAGGGGTGGGGGAATGGATACGGAGACGGAAGGGGTGGGGGAATGGGACACGGAGACAGGGAAGGGTGTAGGGGATTGGGACACGGAGACAGGGAGGGGTGGAGGGGAATGGGACACAGAGAAAGGGAAGGGTGGAGGGGAATGGGAACACGGAGAAAGGGAAGGGTGGAGGGAATGGGACACGGAGACACGGGAAGGGTGTCAGGAATGGGACATGGAGACAAGGAAGGGGTGGGGGATAGGGAAACGGAGACAGGAAGGGGGTGGGGGAATGGGACACGGAGACGGGGAATGGTATAGGAGAATGGGATATAGAGACAGGGAAGGATATGGGGAATGGGACACGGAGACAGGGAAGGGGTGGGGAATCGGACATGGACACAGCGAAGGGTGTCAGGAATGGGGACACGGAGACAGGGAAGGGTGGCGGGGACTGGGGGAGACGGAGACAGGGAAGGGTGGCGGGGAATGGGACACGGAGACAGGGAAGGGTGGAGGGGAATGGGGCACGGAGACAGGGAAGGGTGGAGGGGAATGGGCACGGAGACAGGGAAGGGTGGAGGGGAATGGGACACGGAGACAGGGAAGTGTGGAGGGGAATGGGACACGGAGACAGGAAGGGTGGAGAGGAATGGGACATGGAGACAGGGAAGGATGGAGGGGAATGGGACACGGAGACAGGGAAGTGTGGAGGGGAATGGGACACGGAGACAGGGGAGGGTGGAGGGGAATGGGACACGGAGATAGGGAAGGGTGGATGGGAATGGGACATGGAGACAGGGAAGGGGTGGGGGAATGGACACGGCGACAGGGAAGGGTGCAGGGGAATGGGACACGGAGACAGGGAAGGGGTGGGGGATAGGGAAACGGAGACAGGGAAGGGGGTGTGGGATAGGGAAATGGAGAGAGGGAAGGTGTGGGGGAATCGGGACATGGACACAGCGAAGGGTGTCAGGAATGGGACACGGAGACAGGGAAGGGTGGGGGAATGGGACATGGAGACAGCGAGGGTGTCAGGAATGGGACACGGAGACAGGGAAGGTTTGGGGGAATGGAAACGGAGACAGGGAAGGGGTGAGGGAATGGCACACGGAGACAGGGAAGGGGGTGGGGAAATGGAACACGGAGACAGGGAAGGGGTGGGGGAATGGAACACGGAGACAGAGAAGGGGTGGGGGAATGGGACACGGAGACGGGGAATGGTATAGGAGAAAGGGATATAGAGACAGGGAAGGTATGGGGTATGGACACGGAGACAGGGAAGGGGTTGGGGAATGGGACACGGAGACAGCGAAGGGTGTCAGGAATGGGACACGGAGACAGGGAAGGGGTGGGGGAATGGGAAACAGAGACAGGTAAGGGCTGGGGGAATGTGACACGGAGACAGGGAAGGGTGGAGGGGAATGGCACACAGAGACAGGGAAGGGGTGGGGGAATGGGAAACAGAGACAGGTAAGGGCTGGGGGAATGTGACACGGAGACAGGGAAGGTTGGAGGGGGAATGGGACACGGAGACAGTGAAGGGTGGAGGGGAATGGGACACGGAGACAGGGAAGGGTGAAGGGAATGGGACACAGAGACAGGGAAGGGTGTAGGGGATTGGGACACGGAGACAGGGAAGGGTTGAGGGGAATGGGACACAGAGACAGGGAGGGGTGGAGGGGAATGGGATACAGAGACAGGGAAGGGTGGAGGGGAATGGGACACAGAGACAGGGAAGGGTGGAGGGGAATGGGACACAGAGACAGGGAAGGGTGGAGGAAATGGGACACAGAGACAGGGAAGGGTGGAGGGGGAATGGACACGGAGACAGGGAAGGGGTGGGGAATGGGACACGGAGACAGCGAAGGGTGTCAGGAATGGGACACGGAGACAGGGAAGGGGTGGGGGAATGGGAAAACGGAGACAGGGAATGGGGTGGGGGAATGGGACACGGAGACAGGGAAGGGTGTAGGGGATTGGGACACAGAGACAGGGAAGGGTGAAGTGGAATGGGACACGGAGACAGGGAAGGGTGGAGGGGAATGTGACACAGACACAGAAAAGGGTGGAGGGGAATGGAGCACGAAACAGGGAAGGGTGGAGGGAAATGGAACAAGGAGACAGGAAGGGTGCAGGGAAATGGGACACGGAGACAGGGAAGGGTGGAGGGGAATGGGACACGGAGATAGGGAAGGGTGGAGGGGAATGGGACACGGAGACAGGGAAGGGTGGAGGGGATGGGACACAGAGACAGGGGAAGGGTGGATAGGATTGGGACACGGAGACAGGGAAGGGTGGAGGGGAATGGGACACGGAGACAGGGAAGAGGTGGGGGAATTGGACACGGCCGACAGGGAAGGGTGTAGGGGAATGGGACACGGCGACAGTGAAGGGGTGGGGGATAGGGAAACGGAGACAGGGAAGGGGTAGGGGATAGGGAAACGGAGACAGGGAAGGGTGGATAGGATTGGGACACGGAGACAGGGAAGGGTGGAGGGGAATGGGACACGGAGACAGGGAAGGGGTGCGGGAATGGGACACGGAGATGGGGAATGGTATAGGAGAATGGGATATAGAGACAGGGAAGGGTATGGGGAATGGGACACGGAGACAGGGAAGGGGTTGTGGAATGGGACATGGAGACAGCGAAGGGTATCAGGAATGGGACACAGAGACAGGGATGGGTGTAGGGGATTGGGACAGGAGAAAGGGAAGGGTTGAGGGGAATGGGACACAGAGACAGGGAGGGGTGGAGGGGAATGGGACACAGAGACAGGGAAGGGTGGAGGGGAATGGGACACAGAGACAGGGAAGGGTGGAGGGAAATGGGACACAGAGACAGGGAAGGGTGGAGGGGGAATGGGACACGGAGACAGGGAAGGGGTGGGGGAATGGGACAAGGAGACAGCGAAGGGTGTCAGGAATGGGACACGGAGACAGGGAAGGGGTGGGGGAATGGGACACGGAGACAGGGAAGGGGGTAGGGGATTGGGACACCGAGACAGGGAAGGGTGGAGTGGAATGGGACACGGAGACAGGGAAGGGTGGAGGGGATTGGGACACAGAGACAGGGAAGGGTGGAGTGGAATGGGACACGGAGACAGGGAAGGGTGGAGGGGAATGTGACACGGACACAGAAAAGGGTGGAGGGGAATGGGACACGGAAACAGGGAAGGGTGGAGGGGAATGGGACAAGGAGACAGGGAAGGGTGGAGGAAAATGGGACACGGAGACAGGGAAGGGTGGAGGGGAATGTGACACGGACACAGAAAAGGGTGGAGGGGAATGGGACACGGAAACAGGGAAGGGTGGAGGGGAATGGGACAAGGAGACAGGGAAGGGTGGAGGGAAATGGGACACGGAGACAGGGAAGGGTGGAGGGGAATGGGACACGGAGATAGGGAAGGGTGGAGGGGAATGGGACACGGAGACAGGGAAGGGTGGAGGGGAATGGGACACGGAGACATGGAAGGGTGGAGGGGATGGGACACAGAGACAGGGAAGGGTGGATAGGATTGGGACACGGAGACAGGGAAGGGTGGAGGGGAATGAGACACGGAGACAGGGAAGGGGTGGGGGAATGGGACACGGCGACAGGGAAGGGTGTAGGGGATTGGGACACGAAGACAGGGAGGGGTGGAGGGGAATGGTACACGGAGACAGGGAAGTGTGGAGGGGAATGGGGCATGGAGATAGAGAAGGGTGGAGGGGAATGGGACACGGAGACAGGGAAGGGTGGAGGGGAATGGGACACGGAGATAGGGAAGGGTGGAGGGGAATGGGACACGGAGACAGGGAATGGTGGAGGGGAATGGGACACGGAGACAGGGAAGGGTGGAGGGGAATGGGAGACGGAGACAGGGAAGGGTGGAGGGAAATGGGACACGGAGACAGGGAAGGGTGGAGGGGAATGGGACACGGAGACAGGGAAGGGTGGCGGGGATGGGATACGGAGACAGGGAAGGGTGGATAGGAATGGGACACGGAGACAGGGCAGGGTGGAGGGGAATGGGACACGGAGACAGGGAAGGGTCTAGGGGAATGGGACACGGCGACAGGGAAGGGTGTAGGGGAATGGGACACGGAGACAGGGAAGGGGTGGGGGATAGGGAAACGAAGACAGGGAAGGGGTGGGGTATAGGGAAACAGAGACAGGGAAGCGGTGGCGGATAGGGAAACGGAGACAGGGAAGCGGTGGGGGATAGGGAAAAGGAGACAGGGAAGGGGTGGGGGATAGGGAAACCGAGACAGGGAAGGGGTTGGGGAATGGGACACAGAGAAAGGGAAGGGTGGAGGGGAATGGGACACGGAGAAAGGGAAGGGTGGAGGGGAATGGGACACGGAGACAGGGAAGGGTGTCAGGAATGGGACATGGAGACAAGGAAGGGGTGGGGGATAGGGAAACGGAGACAGGGAAGGGGTGGGGGAATGGGACACGGAGACGGGGAATGGTATAGGAGAATGGGATATAGAAACAGGGAAGGATATGGGGAATGGGACACGGAGACAGGGAAGGGGTGGGGGAATCGGACATGGACACAGCGAAGGGTGTCAGGAATGGGACACGGAGACAGGGAAGGGTGGCGGGGACTGGGACACGGAGACAGGGAAGGGTGGCGGGGAATGGGACACGGAGACAGGGAAGGGTGGAGGGGAATGGGGCACGGAGACAGGGAAGGGTGGAGGGGAATGGGGCACGGAGACAGGGAAGGGTGGAGGGGAATGGGACACGGAGACAGGGAAGTGTGGAGGGGAATGGGACACGGAGACAGGGAAGGGTGGAGAGGAATGGGACATGGAGACAGGGAAGGATGGAGGGGAATGGGACATGGAGACAGGGAAGTGTGGAGGGGAATGGGACACGGAGACAGGGGAGGGTGGAGGGGAATGGGACACGGAGATAGGGAAGGGTGGAGGGGAATGGGACATGGAGACAGGGAAGGGGTGGGGGAATGGGACACGGCGACAGGGAAGGGTGCAGGGGAATGGGACACGGAGACAGGGAAGGGGTGGGGGATAGGGAAACGGAGACAGGGAAGGGGTGTGGGATAGGGAAATGGAGACAGGGAAGGGGTGGGGGAATCGGACATGGACACAGCGAAGGGTGTCAGGAATGGGACACGGAGACAGGGAAGGGGTGGGGGAATGGGACATGGAGACAGCGAAGGGTGTCAGGAATGGGACACGGAGACAGGGAAGGTTTGGGGGAATGGGAAATGGAGACAGGGAAGGGGTGAGGGAATGGCACACGGAGACAGGGAAGGGGTGGGGAAATGGAACACGGAGACAGGGAAGGGGTGGGGGAATGGAACACGGAGACAGAGAAGGGGTGGGGGAATGGGACACGGAGACGGGGAATGGTATAGGAGAAAGGGATATAGAGACAGGGAAGGGAATGGGGTATGGGACACGGAGACAGGGAAGGGGTTGGGGAATGGGACACGGAGACAGCGAAGGGTGTCAGGAATGGGACACGGAGACAGGGAAGGGGTGGGGGAATGGGAAACAGAGACAGGTAAGGGCTGGGGGAATGTGACACGGAGACAGGGAAGGGTGGAGGGGAATGGCACACAGAGACAGGGAAGGGTGGAGGGGGAATGGGACACGGAGACAGTGAAGGGTGGAGGGGAATGGGACACGGAGACAGGGAAGGGTGGAAGGGAATGGGACACAGAGACAGGGAAGGGTGTAGGGGATTGGGACACGGAGACAGGGAAGGGTTGAGGGGAATGGGACACAGAGACAGGGAGGGGTGGAGGGGAATGGGATACAGAGACAGGGAAGGGTGGAGGGGAATGGGACACAGTGACAGGGAAGGGTGGAGGGGAATGGGACACAGAGACAGGGAAGGGTGGAGGGAAATGGGACACAGAGACAGGGAAGGGTGGAGGGGAATGGGACACAGAGACAGGGAAGGGTGGAGGGGAATGGGACACAGAGACAGGGAAGGGTGGAGGGAAATGGGACACAGAGACAGGGAAGGGTGGAGGGGGAATGGGACACGGAGACAGGGAATGGGTGGGGGAATGGGACACGGAGACAGCGAAGGGTGTCAGGAATGGGACACGGAGACAGGGAAGGGGTGGGGGAATGGGAAAACGGAGACAGGGAAGGGGTGGGGGAATGGGACACGGAGACAGGGAAGGGTGTAGGGGATTGGGACACAGAGACAGGGAAGGGTGAAGTGGAATGGGACACGGAGACAGGGAAGGGTGGAGGGGAATGTGACACGGACACAGAAAAGGGTGGAGGGGAATGGGACACGGAAACAGGGAAGGGTGGAGGGGAATGGGACAAGGAGACAGGGAAGGGTGCAGGGAAATGGGACACGGAGACAGGGAAGGGTGGAGGGGAATGGGACACGGAGATAGGGAAGGGTGGAGGGAAATGGGACACGGAGACAGGGAAGGGTGGAGGGGATGGGACACAGAGACAGGGAAGGGTGGATAGGATTGGGACACGGAGACAGGGAAGGGTGGAGGGGAATGGGACACGGAGACAGGGAAGGGGTGGGGGATAGGGAAACGGAGACAGGGAAGGGGTGGGGTATAGGGAAACAGAGACAGGGAAGCGGTGGCGGATAGGGAAACGGAGACAGGGAAGCGGTGGGGGATAGGGAAAAGGAGACAGGGAAGGGGTGGGGGATAGGGAAACCGAGACAGGGAAGGGGTTGGGGAATGGGACACAGAGAAAGGGAAGGGTGGAGGGGAATGGGACACGGAGAAAGGGAAGGGTGGAGGGGAATGGGACACAGAGACAGGGAAGGGTGTCAGGAATGGGACATGGAGACAAGGAAGGGGTGGGGGATAGGGAAACGGAGACAGGGAAGGGGTGGGGGAATGGGACACGGAGACGGGGAATGGTATAGGAGAATGGGATATAGAGACAGGGAAGGATATGGGGAATGGGACACGGAGACAGGGAAGGGGTGGGGGAATCGGACATGGACACAGCGAAGGGTGTCAGGAATGGGACACGGAGACAGGGAAGGGTGGAGGGGAATGGGACACGGAGACAGGGAAGTGTGGAGGGGAATGGGACACGGAGACAGGGAAGGGTGGAGAGGAATGGGACATGGAGACAGGGAAGGATGGAGGGGAATGGGACACGGAGACAGGGAAGTGTGGAGGGGAATGGGACACGGAGACAGGGGAGGGTGGAGGGGAATGGGACACGGAGATAGGGAAGGGTGGAGGGGAATGGGACATGGAGACAGGGAAGGGGTGGGGGAATGGGACACGGCGACAGGGAAGGGTGCAGGGGAATGGGACACGGAGACAGGGAAGGGGTGGGGGATAGGGAAACGGAGACAGGGAAGGGGTGTGGGATAGGGAAATGGAGACAGGGAAGGGGTGGGGGAATCGGACATGGACACAGCGAAGGGTGTCAGGAATGGGACACGGAGACAGGGAAGGGGTGGGGGAATGGGACATGGAGACAGCGAAGGGTGTCAGGAATGGGACACGGAGACAGGGAAGGTTTGGGGGAATGGGAAACGGAGACAGGGAAGGGGTGAGGGAATGGCACACGGAGACAGGGAAGGGGTGGGGAAATGGAACACGGAGACAGGGAAGGGGTGGGGGAATGGAACACGGAGACAGAGAAGGGGTGGGGGAATGGGACACGGAGACGGGGAATGGTATAGGAGAAAGGGATATAGAGACAGGGAAGGGTATGGGGTATGGGACACGGAGACAGGGAAGGGGTTGGGGAATGGGACACGGAGACAGCGAAGGGTGTCAGGAATGGGACACGGAGACAGGGAAGGGGTGGGGGAATGGGAAACAGAGACAGGTAAGGGCTGGGGGAATGTGACACGGAGACAGGGAAGGGTGGAGGGGAATGGCACACAGAGACAGGGAAGGGTGGAGGGGGAATGGGACACGGAGACAGTGAAGGGTGGAGGGGAATGGGACACGGAGACAGGGAAGGGTGGAAGGGAATGGGACACAGAGACAGGGAAGGGTGTAGGGGATTGGGACACGGAGACAGGGAAGGGTTGAGGGGAATGGGACACAGAGACAGGGAGGGGTGGAGGGGAATGGGACACAGAGACAGGGAAGGGTGGAGGGGAATGGGACACAGAGACAGGGAAGGGTGGAGGGGAATGGGACACAGAGACAGGGAAGGGTGGAGGGAAATGGGACACAGAGACAGGGAAGGGTGGAGGGGGAATGGGACACGGAGACAGGGAATGGGTGGGGGAATGGGACACGGAGACAGCGAAGGGTGTCAGGAATGGGACACGGAGACAGGGAAGGGGTGGGGGAATGGGAAAACGGAGACAGGGAAGGGGTGGGGGAATGGGACACGGAGACAGGGAAGGGTGTAGGGGATTGGGACACAGAGACAGGGAAGGGTGAAGTGGAATGGGACACGGAGACAGGGAAGGGTGGAGGGGAATGTGACACGGACACAGAAAAGGGTGGAGGGGAATGGGACACGGAAACAGGGAAGGGTGGAGGGGAATGGGACAAGGAGACAGGGAAGGGTGCAGGGAAATGGGACACGGAGACAGGGAAGGGTGGAGGGGAATGGGACACGGAGATAGGGAAGGGTGGAGGGAAATGGGACACGGAGACAGGGAAGGGTGGAGGGGATGGGACACAGAGACAGGGAAGGGTGGATAGGATTGGGACACGGAGACAGGGAAGGGTGGAGGGGAATGGGACACGGAGACAGGGAAGGGGTGGGGGAATTGGACACGGAGACAGGGAAGTGTGGAGGGGAATGGGACACGGAGACAGGGAAGGGTGGAGGGGAATGGGACACAGAGAAAGGTAAGGGTGGAGGGGAATGGGACACAGAGACTGGGAAGGGTGGAGGGGAATGGGATACGGAGACAGGGAAGGGGTGGGGGAATGGGACACGGAGACGGGGAATGGTATAGGAGAATGTGATATCGAGAAAGAGAAGGGTATGGGGAATGGGACACGGAGACAGGGAAGGGGTTGTGGAATGGGACACGGAGACAGTGAAGGGTATCAGGAATGGGACATGGAGACAGGAAGGGGTGTTGGAATGGGAAACGGAGGCAGGGAAGGGGTGGGGGAAAGGGACACGGAGACAGAGAAGGGTGTATGGGATTGGGACACGGAGACAGGGAAGGGTGGCGGGGAATGGGACACAGAGACAGGGTAGGGTGTAGGGGATTGGGACACGGAGACAGGGAAGGGCGGAGGGGAATGGGACACGGAGACAGGGAAGGGTGGAGGGGAATGGGACACGGAGACAGGGAAGGGTGGAGGGGAATGGGACACGGAGACAGGGAAGGGTTTAGGGGAATGGGACAGGGAGACAGGGAAGGGGTGGGGGATAGGGAAACGGAGACAGGGAAGGGGTTGGGGAATGGGACAGGGAGACAGCGAAGGGTGTCAGGACTGGGAGACGGAGACAGGGACGGGGTGGGGGCATGGGAAACGGAGACAGGGAAGGGCTGGGGAATGGGAAACGGAGACAGGGAAGGGCTGGGGAATGGGTCACGGAGACAGGGAAGGGTGGAGGGGAATGTGACACAGAGACAGGGAAGGGTGGAGGGGAATGGGGCATGGAGACATGGAAGTGTAGAGGGGAATGGGGCACGGAGACAGGGAGGGGTGGAGGGGACTGGGACACGGAGACAGGGAAGGGTGGAGAGGAATGGGACACGGAGACAGGGAAGGGTGGAGGGGAATGGGACACGGAGACAGGGAAGGGTGGAGAGGAATAGGACACGGAGACAGGGAAGGGTGGAGGGGAATGGGACACGGAGACAGGGAAGGGTGGAGGGGAATGGGACACAGAGACAGGGAAGGGTGGAGGGGATGGGACAGGGAGACGGGGAAGGGTGGATAGGAATGGGACACGGAGACAGGGCAGGGTGGAGGGGAATGGGACACGGAGACAGGGAAGGGGCTGTGGAATGGGACACGGAGACAGCGAAGGGTATCAGGAATGGGAGACGGAGACAGGAAGGGGTGCGGGAATAGGAAACGGAGACAGGGAAGGGGTGGGGGAATGGGAAAACGGAGACAGGGAAGGGGTGGGGGAATGGGACACGGAGACAGGGAAGGGTGTAGGGGATTGGGACACAGAGACAGGGAAGGGTGAAGTGGAATGGGACACGGAGACAGGGAAGGGTGGAGGGGAATGTGACACGGACACAGAAAAGGGTGGAGGGGAATGGGACACGGAAACAGGGAAGGGTGGAGGGGAATGGGACAAGGAGACAGGGAAGGGTGCAGGGAAATGGGACACGGAGACAGGGAAGGGTGGAGGGGAATGGGACACGGAGACAGGGAAGGGTGGAGGGGATGGGATACGGAGACAGGGAAGGGTGGATAGGAATGGGACACGGAGACAGGGCAGGGTGGAGGGGAATGGGACACGGAGACAGGGAAGGGTCTAGGGGAATGGGACACGGCGACAGGGAAGGGTGTAGGGGAATGGGACACGGAGACAGGGAAGGGGTGGGGGATAGGGAAACGAAGACAGGGAAGGGGTGGGGTATAGGGAAACAGAGACAGGGAAGCGGTGGCGGATAGGGAAACGGAGACAGGGAAGCGGTGGGGGATAGGGAAAAGGAGACAGGGAAGGGGTGGGGGATAGGGAAACCGAGACAGGGAAGGGGTTGGGGAATGGGACACAGAGAAAGGGAAGGGCGGAGGGGAATGGGACACGGAGAAAGGGAAGGGTGGAGGGGAATGGGACACGGAGACAGGGAAGGGTGTCAGGAATGGGACATGGAGACAAGGAAGGGGTGGGGGATAGGGAAACGGAGACAGGGAAGGGGTGGGGGAATGGGACACGGAGACGGGGAATGGTATAGGAGAATGGGATATAGAGACAGGGAAGGATATGGGGAATGGGACACGGAGACAGGGAAGGGGTGGGGGAATCGGACATGGACACAGCGAAGGGTGTCAGGAATGGGACACGGAGACAGGGAAGGGTGGCGGGGACTGGGACACGGAGACAGGGAAGGGTGGCGGGGAATGGGACACGGAGACAGGGAAGGGTGGAGGGGAATGGGGCACGGAGACAGGGAAGGGTGGAGGGGAATGGGGCACGGAGACAGGGAAGGGTGGAGGGGAATGGGACACGGAGACAGGGAAGTGTGGAGGGGAATGGGACACGGAGACAGGGAAGGGTGGAGAGGAATGGGACATGGAGACAGGGAAGGATGGAGGGGAATGGGACATGGAGACAGGGAAGTGTGGAGGGGAATGGGACACGGAGACAGGGAAGGGTGGAGGGGAATGGGACATGGAGACAGGGAAGGGGTGGGGGAATGGGACACGGCGACAGGGAAGGGTGCAGGGGAATGGGACACGGAGACAGGGAAGGGGTGGTGGATAGGGAAACGGAGACAGGGAAGGGGTGTGGGATAGGGAAATGGAGACAGGGAAGGGGTGGGGGAATCGGACATGGACACAGCGAAGGGTGTCAGGAATGGGACACGGAGACAGGGAAGGGGTGGGGGAATGGGACATGGAGACAGCGAAGGGTGTCAGGAATGGGACACGGAGACAGGGAAGGTTTGGGGGAATGGGAAACGGAGACAGGGAAGGGGTGAGGGAATGGCACACGGAGACAGGGAAGGGGTGGGGAAATGGAACACGGAGACAGGGAAGGGGTGGGGGAATGGAACACGGAGACAGAGAAGGGGTGGGGGAATGGGACACGGAGACGGGGAATGGTATAGGAGAAAGGGATATAGAGACAGGGAAGGGTATGGGGTATGGGACACGGAGACAGGGAAGGGGTTGGGGAATGGGACACGGAGACAGCGAAGGGTGTCAGGAATGGGACACGGAGACAGGGAAGGGGTGGGGGAATGGGAAACAGAGACAGGTAAGGGCTGGGGGAATGTGACACGGAGACAGGGAAGGGTGGAGGGGAATGGCACACAGAGACAGGGAAGGGTGGAGGGGGAATGGGACACGGAGACAGTGAAGGGTGGAGGGGAATGGGACACGGAGACAGGGAAGGGTGGAAGGGAATGGGACACAGAGACAGGGAAGGGTGTAGGGGATTGGGACACAGAGACAGGGAAGGGTTGAGGGGAATGGGACACAGAGACAGGGAGGGGTGGAGGGGAATGGGATACAGAGACAGGGAAGGGTGGAGGGGAATGGGACACAGTGACAGGGAAGGGTGGAGGGGAATGGGACACAGAGACAGGGAAGGGTGGAGGGAAATGGGACACAGAGACAGGGAAGGGTGGAGGGGAATGGGACACAGAGACAGGGAAGGGTGGAGGGGAATGGGACACAGAGACAGGGAAGGGTGGAGGGAAATGGGACACAGAGACAGGGAAGGGTGGAGGGGGAATGGGACACGGAGACAGGGAAGGGGTGGGGGAATGGGACACGGAGACAGCGAAGGGTGTCAGGAATGGGACACGGAGACAGGGAAGGGGTGGGGGAATGGGAAAACGGAGACAGGGAAGGGGTGGGGGAATGGGACACGGAGACAGGGAAGGGTGTAGGGGATTGGGACACAGAGACAGGGAAGGGTGAAGTGGAATGGGACACGGAGACAGGGAAGGGTGGAGGGGAATGTGACACGGACACAGAAAAGGGTGGAGGGGAATGGGACACGGAAACAGGGAAGGGTGGAGGGGAATGGGACAAGGAGACAGGGAAGGGTGCAGGGAAATGGGACACGGAGACAGGGAAGGGTGGAGGGGAATGGGACACGGAGATAGGGAAGGGTGGAGGGAAATGGGACACGGAGACAGGGAAGGGTGGAGGGGATGGGACACAGAGACAGGGAAGGGTGGATAGGATTGGGACACGGAGACAGGGAAGGGTGGAGGGGAATGGGACACGGAGACAGGGAAGGGGTGGGGGATAGGGAAACGGAGACAGGGAAGGGGTGGGGTATAGGGAAACAGAGACAGGGAAGCGGTGGCGGATAGGGAAACGGAGACAGGGAAGCGGTGGGGGATAGGGAAAAGGAGACAGGGAAGGGGTGGGGGATAGGGAAACCGAGACAGGGAAGGGGTTGGGGAATGGGACACAGAGAAAGGGAAGGGTGGAGGGGAATGGGACACGGAGAAAGGGAAGGGTGGAGGGGAATGGGACACAGAGACAGGGAAGGGTGTCAGGAATGGGACATGGAGACAAGGAAGGGGTGGGGGATAGGGAAACGGAGACAGGGAAGGGGTGGGGGAATGGGACACGGAGACGGGGAATGGTATAGGAGAATGGGATATAGAGACAGGGAAGGATATGGGGAATGGGACACGGAGACAGGGAAGGGGTGGGGGAATCGGACATGGACACAGCGAAGGGTGTCAGGAATGGGACACGGAGACAGGGAAGGGTGGAGGGGAATGGGACACGGAGACAGGGAAGTGTGGAGGGGAATGGGACACGGAGACAGGGAAGGGTGGAGAGGAATGGGACATGGAGACAGGGAAGGATGGAGGGGAATGGGACACGGAGACAGGGAAGTGTGGAGGGGAATGGGACACGGAGACAGGGGAGGGTGGAGGGGAATGGGACACGGAGATAGGGAAGGGTGGAGGGGAATGGGACATGGAGACAGGGAAGGGGTGGGGGAATGGGACACGGCGACAGGGAAGGGTGCAGGGGAATGGGACACGGAGACAGGGAAGGGGTGGGGGATAGGGAAACGGAGACAGGGAAGGGGTGGGGTATAGGGAAACAGAGACAGGGAAGCGGTGGCGGATAGGGAAACGGAGACAGGGAAGCGGTGGGGGATAGGGAAAAGGAGACAGGGAAGGGGTGGGGGATAGGGAAACCGAGACAGGGAAGGGGTTGGGGAATGGGACACAGAGAAAGGGAAGGGTGGAGGGGAATGGGACACGGAGAAAGGGAAGGGTGGAGGGGAATGGGACACAGAGACAGGGAAGGGTGTCAGGAATGGGACATGGAGACAAGGAAGGGGTGGGGGATAGGGAAACGGAGACAGGGAAGGGGTGGGGGAATGGGACACGGAGACGGGGAATGGTATAGGAGAATGGGATATAGAGACAGGGAAGGATATGGGGAATGGGACACGGAGACAGGGAAGGGGTGGGGGAATCGGACATGGACACAGCGAAGGGTGTCAGGAATGGGACACGGAGACAGGGAAGGGTGGAGGGGAATGGGACACGGAGACAGGGAAGTGTGGAGGGGAATGGGACACGGAGACAGGGAAGGGTGGAGAGGAATGGGACATGGAGACAGGGAAGGATGGAGGGGAATGGGACACGGAGACAGGGAAGTGTGGAGGGGAATGGGACACGGAGACAGGGGAGGGTGGAGGGGAATGGGACACGGAGATAGGGAAGGGTGGAGGGGAATGGGACATGGAGACAGGGAAGGGGTGGGGGAATGGGACACGGCGACAGGGAAGGGTGCAGGGGAATGGGACACGGAGACAGGGAAGGGGTGGGGGATAGGGAAACGGAGACAGGGAAGGGGTGTGGGATAGGGAAGGGGTGGGGGAATCGGACATGGACACAGCGAAGGGTGTCAGGAATGGGACACGGAGACAGGGAAGGGGTGGGGGAATGGGACATGGAGACAGCGAAGGGTGTCAGGAATGGGACACGGAGACAGGGAAGGTTTGGGGGAATGGGAAACGGAGACAGGGAAGGGGTGAGGGAATGGCACACGGAGACAGGGAAGGGGTGGGGAAATGGAACACGGAGACAGGGAAGGGGTGGGGGAATGGAACACGGAGACAGAGAAGGGGTGGGGGAATGGGACACGGAGACGGGGAATGGTATAGGAGAAAGGGATATAGAGACAGGGAAGGGTATGGGGTATGGGACACGGAGACAGGGAAGGGGTTGGGGAATGGGACACGGAGACAGCGAAGGGTGTCAGGAATGGGACACGGAGACAGGGAAGGGGTGGGGGAATGGGAAACAGAGACAGGTAAGGGCTGGGGGAATGTGACACGGAGACAGGGAAGGGTGGAGGGGAATGGCACACAGAGACAGGGAAGGGTGGAGGGGGAATGGGACACGGAGACAGTGAAGGGTGGAGGGGAATGGGACACGGAGACAGGGAAGGGTGGAAGGGAATGGGACACAGAGACAGGGAAGGGTGTAGGGGATTGGGACACGGAGACAGGGAAGGGTTGAGGGGAATGGGACACAGAGACAGGGAGGGGTGGAGGGGAATGGGACACAGAGACAGGGAAGGGTGGAGGGGAATGGGACACAGAGACAGGGAAGGGTGGAGGGGAATGGGACACAGAGACAGGGAAGGGTGGAGGGAAATGGGACACAGAGACAGGGAAGGGTGGAGGGGGAATGGGACACGGAGACAGGGAATGGGTGGGGGAATGGGACACGGAGACAGCGAAGGGTGTCAGGAATGGGACACGGAGACAGGGAAGGGGTGGGGGAATGGGAAAACGGAGACAGGGAAGGGGTGGGGGAATGGGACACGGAGACAGGGAAGGGTGTAGGGGATTGGGACACAGAGACAGGGAAGGGTGAAGTGGAATGGGACACGGAGACAGGGAAGGGTGGAGGGGAATGTGACACGGACACAGAAAAGGGTGGAGGGGAATGGGACACGGAAACAGGGAAGGGTGGAGGGGAATGGGACAAGGAGACAGGGAAGGGTGCAGGGAAATGGGACACGGAGACAGGGAAGGGTGGAGGGGAATGGGACACGGAGATAGGGAAGGGTGGAGGGAAATGGGACACGGAGACAGGGAAGGGTGGAGGGGATGGGACACAGAGACAGGGAAGGGTGGATAGGATTGGGACACGGAGACAGGGAAGGGTGGAGGGGAATGGGACACGGAGACAGGGAAGGGGTGGGGGAATTGGACACGGAGACAGGGAAGTGTGGAGGGGAATGGAACACGGAGACAGGGAAGGGTGGAGGGGAATGGGACACAGAGAAAGGTAAGGGTGGAGGGGAATGGGACACAGAGACTGGGAAGGGTGGAGGGGAATGGGATACGGAGACAGGGAAGGGGTGGGGGAATGGGACACGGAGACGGGGAATGGTATAGGAGAATGTGATATCGAGAAAGAGAAGGGTATGGGGAATGGGACACGGAGACAGGGAAGGGGTTGTGGAATGGGACACGGAGACAGTGAAGGGTATCAGGAATGGGACATGGAGACAGGAAGGGGTGTTGGAATGGGAAACGGAGGCAGGGAAGGGGTGGGGGAAAGGGACACGGAGACAGAGAAGGGTGTATGGGATTGGGACACGGAGACAGGGAAGGGTGGCGGGGAATGGGACACAGAGACAGGGTAGGGTGTAGGGGATTGGGACACGGAGACAGGGAAGGGCGGAGGGGAATGGGACACGGAGACAGGGAAGGGTGGAGGGGAATGGGACACGGAGACAGGGAAGGGTGGAGGGGAATGGGACACGGAGACAGGGAAGGGTGGAGGGGAATGGGACACGGAGACAGGGAAGGGGTGGGGGATAGGGAAACGGAGACAGGGAAGGGGTGGGGTATAGGGAAACAGAGACAGGGAAGCGGTGGCGGATAGGGAAACGGAGACAGGGAAGCGGTGGGGGATAGGGAAAAGGAGACAGGGAAGGGGTGGGGGATAGGGAAACCGAGACAGGGAAGGGGTTGGGGAATGGGACACAGAGAAAGGGAAGGGTGGAGGGGAATGGGACACGGAGAAAGGGAAGGGTGGAGGGGAATGGGACACAGAGACAGGGAAGGGTGTCAGGAATGGGACATGGAGACAAGGAAGGGGTGGGGGATAGGGAAACGGAGACAGGGAAGGGGTGGGGGAATGGGACACGGAGACGGGGAATGGTATAGGAGAATGGGATATAGAGACAGGGAAGGATATGGGGAATGGGACACGGAGACAGGGAAGGGGTGGGGGAATCGGACATGGACACAGCGAAGGGTGTCAGGAATGGGACACGGAGACAGGGAAGGGTGGAGGGGAATGGGACACGGAGACAGGGAAGTGTGGAGGGGAATGGGACACGGAGACAGGGAAGGGTGGAGAGGAATGGGACATGGAGACAGGGAAGGATGGAGGGGAATGGGACACGGAGACAGGGAAGTGTGGAGGGGAATGGGACACGGAGACAGGGGAGGGTGGAGGGGAATGGGACACGGAGATAGGGAAGGGTGGAGGGGAATGGGACATGGAGACAGGGAAGGGGTGGGGGAATGGGACACGGCGACAGGGAAGGGTGCAGGGGAATGGGACACGGAGACAGGGAAGGGGTGGGGGATAGGGAAACGGAGACAGGGAAGGGGTGGGGTATAGGGAAACAGAGACAGGGAAGCGGTGGCGGATAGGGAAACGGAGACAGGGAAGCGGTGGGGGATAGGGAAAAGGAGACAGGGAAGGGGTGGGGGATAGGGAAACCGAGACAGGGAAGGGGTTGGGGAATGGGACACAGAGAAAGGGAAGGGTGGAGGGGAATGGGACACGGAGAAAGGGAAGGGTGGAGGGGAATGGGACACAGAGACAGGGAAGGGTGTCAGGAATGGGACATGGAGACAAGGAAGGGGTGGGGGATAGGGAAACGGAGACAGGGAAGGGGTGGGGGAATGGGACACGGAGACGGGGAATGGTATAGGAGAATGGGATATAGAGACAGGGAAGGATATGGGGAATGGGACACGGAGACAGGGAAGGGGTGGGGGAATCGGACATGGACACAGCGAAGGGTGTCAGGAATGGGACACGGAGACAGGGAAGGGTGGAGGGGAATGGGACACGGAGACAGGGAAGTGTGGAGGGGAATGGGACACGGAGACAGGGAAGGGTGGAGAGGAATGGGACATGGAGACAGGGAAGGATGGAGGGGAATGGGACACGGAGACAGGGAAGTGTGGAGGGGAATGGGACACGGAGACAGGGGAGGGTGGAGGGGAATGGGACACGGAGATAGGGAAGGGTGGAGGGGAATGGGACATGGAGACAGGGAAGGGGTGGGGGAATGGGACACGGCGACAGGGAAGGGTGCAGGGGAATGGGACACGGAGACAGGGAAGGGGTGGGGGATAGGGAAACGGAGACAGGGAAGGGGTGTGGGATAGGGAAGGGGTGGGGGAATCGGACATGGACACAGCGAAGGGTGTCAGGAATGGGACACGGAGACAGGGAAGGGGTGGGGGAATGGGACATGGAGACAGCGAAGGGTGTCAGGAATGGGACACGGAGACAGGGAAGGTTTGGGGGAATGGGAAACGGAGACAGGGAAGGGGTGAGGGAATGGCACACGGAGACAGGGAAGGGGTGGGGAAATGGAACACGGAGACAGGGAAGGGGTGGGGGAATGGAACACGGAGACAGAGAAGGGGTGGGGGAATGGGACACGGAGACGGGGAATGGTATAGGAGAAAGGGATATAGAGACAGGGAAGGGTATGGGGTATGGGACACGGAGACAGGGAAGGGGTTGGGGAATGGGACACGGAGACAGCGAAGGGTGTCAGGAATGGGACACGGAGACAGGGAAGGGGTGGGGGAATGGGAAACAGAGACAGGTAAGGGCTGGGGGAATGTGACACGGAGACAGGGAAGGGTGGAGGGGAATGGCACACAGAGACAGGGAAGGGTGGAGGGGGAATGGGACACGGAGACAGTGAAGGGTGGAGGGGAATGGGACACGGAGACAGGGAAGGGTGGAAGGGAATGGGACACAGAGACAGGGAAGGGTGTAGGGGATTGGGACACGGAGACAGGGAAGGGTTGAGGGGAATGGGACACAGAGACAGGGAGGGGTGGAGGGGAATGGGACACAGAGACAGGGAAGGGTGGAGGGGAATGGGACACAGAGACAGGGAAGGGTGGAGGGGAATGGGACACAGAGACAGGGAAGGGTGGAGGGAAATGGGACACAGAGACAGGGAAGGGTGGAGGGGGAATGGGACACGGAGACAGGGAATGGGTGGGGGAATGGGACACGGAGACAGCGAAGGGTGTCAGGAATGGGACACGGAGACAGGGAAGGGGTGGGGGAATGGGAAAACGGAGACAGGGAAGGGGTGGGGGAATGGGACACGGAGACAGGGAAGGGTGTAGGGGATTGGGACACAGAGACAGGGAAGGGTGAAGTGGAATGGGACACGGAGACAGGGAAGGGTGGAGGGGAATGTGACACGGACACAGAAAAGGGTGGAGGGGAATGGGACACGGAAACAGGGAAGGGTGGAGGGGAATGGGACAAGGAGACAGGGAAGGGTGCAGGGAAATGGGACACGGAGACAGGGAAGGGTGGAGGGGAATGGGACACGGAGATAGGGAAGGGTGGAGGGAAATGGGACACGGAGACAGGGAAGGGTGGAGGGGATGGGACACAGAGACAGGGAAGGGTGGATAGGATTGGGACACGGAGACAGGGAAGGGTGGAGGGGAATGGGACACGGAGACAGGGAAGGGGTGGGGGAATTGGACACGGAGACAGGGAAGTGTGGAGGGGAATGGGACACGGAGACAGGGAAGGGTGGAGGGGAATGGGACACAGAGAAAGGTAAGGGTGGAGGGGAATGGGACACAGAGACTGGGAAGGGTGGAGGGGAATGGGATACGGAGACAGGGAAGGGGTGGGGGAATGGGACACGGAGACGGGGAATGGTATAGGAGAATGTGATATCGAGAAAGAGAAGGGTATGGGGAATGGGACACGGAGACAGGGAAGGGGTTGTGGAATGGGACACGGAGACAGTGAAGGGTATCAGGAATGGGACATGGAGACAGGAAGGGGTGTTGGAATGGGAAACGGAGGCAGGGAAGGGGTGGGGGAAAGGGACACGGAGACAGAGAAGGGTGTATGGGATTGGGACACGGAGACAGGGAAGGGTGGCGGGGAATGGGACACAGAGACAGGGTAGGGTGTAGGGGATTGGGACACGGAGACAGGGAAGGGCGGAGGGGAATGGGACACGGAGACAGGGAAGGGTGGAGGGGAATGGGACACGGAGACAGGGAAGGGTGGAGGGGAATGGGACACGGAGACAGGGAAGGGTTTAGGGGAATGGGACAGGGAGACGGAAGGGGTGGGGGATAGGGAAACGGAGACAGGGAAGGGGTTGGGGAATGGGACAGGGAGACAGCGAAGGGTGTCAGGACTGGGAGACGGAGACAGGGACGGGGTGGGGGCATGGGAAACGGAGACAGGGAAGGGCTGGGGAATGGGAAACGGAGACAGGGAAGGGCTGGGGAATGGGTCACGGAGACAGGGAAGGGTGGAGGGGAATGTGACACAGAGACAGGGAAGGGTGGAGGGGAATGGGGCATGGAGACATGGAAGTGTAGAGGGGAATGGGGCACGGAGACAGGGAGGGGTGGAGGGGACTGGGACACGGAGACAGGGAAGGGTGGAGAGGAATGGGACACGGAGACAGGGAAGGGTGGAGGGGAATGGGACACGGAGACAGGGAAGGGTGGAGAGGAATAGGACACGGAGACAGGGAAGGGTGGAGGGGAATGGGACACGGAGACAGGGAAGGGTGGAGGGGAATGGGACACGGAGACAGGGAAGGGTGGAGGGGATGGGACAGGGAGACGGGGAAGGGTGGATAGGAATGGGACACGGAGACAGGGCAGGGTGGAGGGGAATGGGACACGGAGACAGGGAAGGGGTTGTGGAATGGGACACGGAGACAGCGAAGGGTATCAGGAATGGGAGACGGAGACAGGAAGGGGTGCGGGAATAGGAAACGGAGACAGGGAAGGGGTGGGGGAATGGGAAAACGGAGACAGGGAAGGGGTGGGGGAATGGGACACGGAGACAGGGAAGGGTGTAGGGGATTGGGACACAGAGACAGGGAAGGGTGAAGTGGAATGGGACACGGAGACAGGGAAGGGTGGAGGGGAATGTGACACGGACACAGAAAAGGGTGGAGGGGAATGGGACACGGAAACAGGGAAGGGTGGAGGGGAATGGGACAAGGAGACAGGGAAGGGTGCAGGGAAATGGGACACGGAGACAGGGAAGGGTGGAGGGGAATGGGACACGGAGATAGGGAAGGGTGGAGGGAAATGGGACACGGAGACAGGGAAGGGTGGAGGGGATGGGACACAGAGACAGGGAAGGGTGGATAGGATTGGGACACGGAGACAGGGAAGGGTGGAGGGGAATGGGACACGGAGACAGGGAAGGGGTGGGGGATAGGGAAACGGAGACAGGGAAGGGGTGGGGTATAGGGAAACAGAGACAGGGAAGCGGTGGCGGATAGGGAAACGGAGACAGGGAAGCGGTGGGGGATAGGGAAAAGGAGACAGGGAAGGGGTGGGGGATAGGGAAACCGAGACAGGGAAGGGGTTGGGGAATGGGACACAGAGAAAGGGAAGGGTGGAGGGGAATGGGACACGGAGAAAGGGAAGGGTGGAGGGGAATGGGACACAGAGACAGGGAAGGGTGTCAGGAATGGGACATGGAGACAAGGAAGGGGTGGGGGATAGGGAAACGGAGACAGGGAAGGGGTGGGGGAATGGGACACGGAGACGGGGAATGGTATAGGAGAATGGGATATAGAGACAGGGAAGGATATGGGGAATGGGACACGGAGACAGGGAAGGGGTGGGGGAATCGGACATGGACACAGCGAAGGGTGTCAGGAATGGGACACGGAGACAGGGAAGGGTGGAGGGGAATGGGACACGGAGACAGGGAAGTGTGGAGGGGAATGGGACACGGAGACAGGGAAGGGTGGAGAGGAATGGGACATGGAGACAGGGAAGGATGGAGGGGAATGGGACACGGAGACAGGGAAGTGTGGAGGGGAATGGGACACGGAGACAGGGGAGGGTGGAGGGGAATGGGACACGGAGATAGGGAAGGGTGGAGGGGAATGGGACATGGAGACAGGGAAGGGGTGGGGGAATGGGACACGGCGACAGGGAAGGGTGCAGGGGAATGGGACACGGAGACAGGGAAGGGGTGGGGGATAGGGAAACGGAGACAGGGAAGGGGTGTGGGATAGGGAAGGGGTGGGGGAATCGGACATGGACACAGCGAAGGGTGTCAGGAATGGGACACGGAGACAGGGAAGGGGTGGGGGAATGGGACATGGAGACAGCGAAGGGTGTCAGGAATGGGACACGGAGACAGGGAAGGTTTGGGGGAATGGGAAACGGAGACAGGGAAGGGGTGAGGGAATGGCACACGGAGACAGGGAAGGGGTGGGGAAATGGAACACGGAGACAGGGAAGGGGTGGGGGAATGGAACACGGAGACAGAGAAGGGGTGGGGGAATGGGACACGGAGACGGGGAATGGTATAGGAGAAAGGGATATAGAGACAGGGAAGGGTATGGGGTATGGGACACGGAGACAGGGAAGGGGTTGGGGAATGGGACACGGAGACAGCGAAGGGTGTCAGGAATGGGACACGGAGACAGGGAAGGGGTGGGGGAATGGGAAACAGAGACAGGTAAGGGCTGGGGGAATGTGACACGGAGACAGGGAAGGGTGGAGGGGAATGGCACACAGAGACAGGGAAGGGTGGAGGGGGAATGGGACACGGAGACAGTGAAGGGTGGAGGGGAATGGGACACGGAGACAGGGAAGGGTGGAAGGGAATGGGACACAGAGACAGGGAAGGGTGTAGGGGATTGGGACACGGAGACAGGGAAGGGTTGAGGGGAATGGGACACAGAGACAGGGAGGGGTGGAGGGGAATGGGACACAGAGACAGGGAAGGGTGGAGGGGAATGGGACACAGAGACAGGGAAGGGTGGAGGGGAATGGGACACAGAGACAGGGAAGGGTGGAGGGAAATGGGACACAGAGACAGGGAAGGGTGGAGGGAAATGGGACACAGAGACAGGGAAGGGTGGAGGGGGAATGGGACACGGAGACAGGGAATGGGTGGGGGAATGGGACACGGAGACAGCGAAGGGTGTCAGGAATGGGACACGGAGACAGGGAAGGGGTGGGGGAATGGGAAAACGGAGACAGGGAAGGGGTGGGGGAATGGGACACGGAGACAGGGAAGGGTGTAGGGGATTGGGACACAGAGACAGGGAAGGGTGAAGTGGAATGGGACACGGAGACAGGGAAGGGTGGAGGGGAATGTGACACGGACACAGAAAAGGGTGGAGGGGAATGGGACACGGAAACAGGGAAGGGTGGAGGGGAATGGGACAAGGAGACAGGGAAGGGTGCAGGGAAATGGGACACGGAGACAGGGAAGGGTGGAGGGGAATGGGACACGGAGATAGGGAAGGGTGGAGGGAAATGGGACACGGAGACAGGGAAGGGTGGAGGGGATGGGACACAGAGACAGGGAAGGGTGGATAGGATTGGGACACGGAGACAGGGAAGGGTGGAGGGGAATGGGACACGGAGACAGGGAAGGGGTGGGGGAATTGGACACGGAGACAGGGAAGTGTGGAGGGGAATGGGACACGGAGACAGGGAAGGGTGGAGGGGAATGGGACACAGAGAAAGGTAAGGGTGGAGGGGAATGGGACACAGAGACTGGGAAGGGTGGAGGGGAATGGGATACGGAGACAGGGAAGGGGTGGGGGAATGGGACACGGAGACGGGGAATGGTATAGGAGAATGTGATATCGAGAAAGAGAAGGGTATGGGGAATGGGACACGGAGACAGGGAAGGGGTTGTGGAATGGGACACGGAGACAGTGAAGGGTATCAGGAATGGGACATGGAGACAGGAAGGGGTGTTGGAATGGGAAACGGAGGCAGGGAAGGGGTGGGGGAAAGGGACACGGAGACAGAGAAGGGTGTATGGGATTGGGACACGGAGACAGGGAAGGGTGGCGGGGAATGGGACACAGAGACAGGGTAGGGTGTAGGGGATTGGGACACGGAGACAGGGAAGGGCGGAGGGGAATGGGACACGGAGACAGGGAAGGGTGGAGGGGAATGGGACACGGAGACAGGGAAGGGTTTAGGGGAATGGGACAGGGAGACAGGGAAGGGGTGGGGGATAGGGAAACGGAGACAGGGAAGGGGTTGGGGAATGGGACAGGGAGACAGCGAAGGGTGTCAGGACTGGGAGACGGAGACAGGGACGGGGTGGGGGCATGGGAAACGGAGACAGGGAAGGGCTGGGGAATGGGAAACGGAGACAGGGAAGGGCTGGGGAATGGGTCACGGAGACAGGGAAGGGTGGAGGGGAATGTGACACAGAGACAGGGAAGGGTGGAGGGGAATGGGGCATGGAGACATGGAAGTGTAGAGGGGAATGGGGCACGGAGACAGGGAGGGGTGGAGGGGACTGGGACACGGAGACAGGGAAGGGTGGAGAGGAATGGGACACGGAGACAGGGAAGGGTGGAGGGGAATGGGACACGGAGACAGGGAAGGGTGGAGAGGAATAGGACACGGAGACAGGGAAGGGTGGAGGGGAATGGGACACGGAGACAGGGAAGGGTGGAGGGGAATGGGACACGGAGACAGGGAAGGGTGGAGGGGATGGGACAGGGAGACGGGGAAGGGTGGATAGGAATGGGACACGGAGACAGGGCAGGGTGGAGGGGAATGGGACACGGAGACAGGGAAGGGGTTGTGGAATGGGACACGGAGACAGCGAAGGGTATCAGGAATGGGAGACGGAGACAGGAAGGGGTGCGGGAATAGGAAACGGAGACAGGGAAGGGGTGGGGGAATGGGACACGGAGACGGGGAAGGGTATAGGAGAATGTGATACCGAGAAAGAGAAGGGTATGGGGAATGGGACACGGAGACAGGGAAGGGGTTGTGGAATGGGACACGGAGACAGCGAAGGGTATCAGGAATGGGACATGGAGACAGGAAGGTGTGTTGGAATGGGAAACGGAGACCGGGAAGGGGTGGGGGAAAGGGACACGGAGACAGAGAAGGGTGTATGGGATTGGGACACGGAGACAGGGAAGGGTGGCGGGGAATGGGACACAGAGACAGGGAAGGGTGTAGGGGATTGGGACACGGAGACAGGGAAGGGCGGAGGGGAATGGGACACGGAGACAGGGAAGGGCGGAGGGGAATGGGACACGGAGACAGGGAAGGGTGGAGGGGAATGGGACACGGAGACAGGGAAGGGTTTAGGGGAATGGGACAGGGAGACAGGGAAGGGGTGGGGGATAGGGAAACGGAGACAGGGAAGGGGTGGGGGAATGGGACACGGAGAAAGGTAAGGGTGGTGGGGAATGGGAAACGGAGAAAGGGAAGGGTTCAGGGGAATGGGACACAGATACAGGGAAGGGGTGGGGGATAGGGAAACGGTGACAGGGAAGGGGTTGGGGAATGGGACAGGGAGACAGCGAAGGGTGTCAGGACTGGGAGACGGAGACAGGGAAGGGGTGGGGGAATGGGAAACGGAGACAGGGAAGGGCTGGGGAATGGGAAACGGAGACAGGGAAGGGCTGGGGAATGGGTCACGGAGACAGGGAAGGGTGTAGGGGATTGGGACACGGAGACAGGGAAGGGTGGAGGGGAATGTAACACAGAGACAGGGAAGGGTGGAGGGGATTGGGGCATGGAGACATGGAAGTGTGGAGGGGAATGGGGCACGGAGACAGAGAGGGGTGGAGGGGACTGGGACACGGAGACAGGGAAGGGTGGAGAGGAATGGGACACGGAGACAGCGAAGGGTGGAGGGGAATGGGACACGGAGACAGGGAAGGGTGGAGAGGAATAGGACACAGAGACAGGGAAGGGTGGAGGGGAATGGGAGACGGAGACAGGGAAGGGTGGAGGGGAATGGGACACGGAGACAGGGAAGGGTGGAGGGGATGGGACAGGGAGACGGGGAAGGGTGAATAGGAATGGGACACGGAGACAGGGCAGGGTAGAGGGGAATGGGACACGGAGACAGGGAAGGGGTTGTGGAATGGGACACGGAGACAGCGAAGGGTATCAGGAATGGGACACGGAGACAGGAAGGGGTGGGGGAATGGGAAACGGAGACAGGGAAGGGGTGGGGGAATGGGACACGGAGACAGGGATGGGTGTAGGGGATTGGGACACGGAGACAGGGAAGGGCGGAGGGGAGTGGGACACGGAGACAGGGAAGGGCGGAGGGGAATGGACACGGAGACAGGGAAGGGTGGAGGGGAATGGGACACAGAGACAGGGAAGGGTGGAGGGAAATGGGACACAGAGACAGGGAAGGGTGGAGGGAAATGGGACACAGAGACAGGGAAGGGTGTAGGGGATTGGGACACGGAGACAGGGAAGGGTGGAGGGGAATGGGACACATGACAGGGAGGGGTGGAGGGGAATGGGACACAGAGACAGGGAAGGGTGGAGGAGAATGGGACACAGAGACAGGGAAGGGTGGAGGGGAATGGGACACAGAGACAGGGAAGAGTGGAGGGGGAATGGGACACGGAGACAGGGAAGGGTGGAGGGGGATGGGACACGGGGACAGGGAAGGGTGGAGGGGGATGGGAGACGGAGACAGGGAAGGTTGGAGGGGAATGGGACACGGAGATAGGGAAGGGTGGAGGGGAATGGGACACGGAGACAGGGAAGGGGTGGGGTATGGGAAACGGAGACAGGGAAGGGGTGTGGGAATGGGAAACGGAGACAGGGAAGGGGTGGGGGAATGGGAAACGGAGACAGGGAAGGGTTGGGGGAATGGGAAAGGGAGACAGGGAAGGGTTGGGGGAACGGGACATGGAGACAGGGAAGGGTGTAGGGGATTGGGACACGGAGACAGGGAAGGGTGGAGGGGAATGTGACACGGACACAGAGAAGGGTGGAGGGGAATGGGACACGGAGACAGGGAAGGGTGGAGGGGAATGGGACACGGAGATAGGGAAGGGTGGAGGGGAATGGGACACGGAGAGAGGGAAGGGTGGAGGGGAATGGGACACGGAGACAGAGAGGGAAGGGTGGAGGGGATTGGGACACGGAGACAGGGAAGGGTGGAGCGGAATGGGACACAGAGACAGGGAAGGGTGGATAGGAATGGGACACGGAGACAGGGAAGGGTAGAGGGGAAAGGGACACGGAGACAGGGAAAGGTGTGGGGGAATGGGACACGGAGACAGGTAAGGGTCTAGGGGAATGGGACACGGAGACAGGGAAGGGTCTAGGGGAATGGGACACGGAGACAGGGAAAGGTGTGGGGGAGTGAGACACGGAGACAGGGAAGGGTCTAGGGGAACGGGACACGGAGACAGGGGAGTGTGTAAGGAATGGGACAAGGAGACAGGGAAGGGCTGGGGGAATGGGACACTTGGACAGGGAAGTGGTGGGGGAATGGGAAACGGAGACAGTGAAGGGTGTAGGGGAATGGGACACGGAGACAGGGAATGGTATAGGAGAATGGGATATAGAGACAGGGTAGGGTATGGGGAATGGGACACGGAGACAGGGAAGGGGTGGGGGAATGGGACACGGATACAGCGAAGGGTGTCAGGAATGGGACACGGAGACAGGGAAGGGTTGGGGGAATGGGAAACGGAGACAGGGAAGGGGTAGGGGAATGGGAAACGGAGACAGGGAAGGTGTGGGGGAATGGGACACGGAGACAGGGAAGGGTGTAGGGGATTGGGACACGGAGACAGGGAAGGCTGGAGGGGAATGGGAAACAGAGACAGGGAAGGCTGTAGGGGAATGGGAAACAGAGACAGGGAGGTGTGGAGGGGAATGTGACACGGACACAGAGAGGGGTGGAGGGGAATGGGACAAGGAGACAGGGAAGGGTGGAGGGGAATGGGACACGGAGACAGGGAAGGGTGGATAGGATTGGGACACGGACACAGGGAAGGGTGGAGGGGAATGTGACACAGAGACAGGGAAGGTGTGGGGGAATGGGACACGGCGACAGGTAAGAGTGTAGAGGAATGGGACACGGCGACAGGTAAGAGTGTAGAGGAATGGGACATGGCGACTGGGAAGGGGTGGGGGATAGGGAAATGGAGACAGGGAAGGGGTGGGGGATAGGGAAACGGAGACAGGGAAGGGGTGGGGGATAGGGAAACGGAGACAGGGAAGGGGTGGGGGATAGGGAAACGGAGACAGGGAAGGGGTGGGGGATAGGGAAACGGAGACAGGGAAGGGGTGGGGGATAGGGAAACAGAGACAGGGAAGGGGTGGGGAATGGTACACGGAGAAAGGGAAGGGTGGAGGGGAATGGGACACGGAGAAAGGGAACGGTGGAGGGGAATGGGACACAGAGACAGGGAAGGGTGTCAGGAACGGGACACGGAGACAGGGAAGGGGTGGGGGATAGGGAAACGGAGACAGGGAAGGGGTGGGGGAATGGGACATGGAGACAACGAAGGGTGTCAGGAATGGGACACGGAGACAGGGAAGGTTTGGGGAAATGGGAATCGGAGACAGGGAAGGGGTGAGGGAATGGGACACGAAGACAGGGAAGGGGTGAGGGAATGGCACAAGGAGACAGGGAAGGGTGGAGGGGAATGGGACACGGCGACAGGGAAGGGTGGAGGGGACTGGGACACGGAGACAGGGAAGTGGTGGGGGAATGGGACACGGCGACAGGGAAGGGTGTAGGGGAATGGGACACGGAGACAGGGAAGGGGTGTAGTGGAATGGGACACGGAGACAGGGAAGGAGTGGGGAATGGGACACGGCGACAGGGGAGGGTGTAGGGGAATGGGACACGGAGAGAGGGAAGGGTGTAGTGGAGTGGGACACGGAGACAGGGAAGGAGTGGGGGAATGGGACACGGCGACAGGGAAGGGTGTAGGGGAATGGGACACGGAGACAGGGAAGGGGTGGTGGATAGGGAAACGGAGACAGGGAAGGGGTGGGGGAATTGGACACGGAGAAAGGTAACGGTGGTAGGGAATGGGAAACGGAGAAAGGGAAGGGTTCAGCAGAATGGTACACGGAGACAGGGAAGGGTGGAGGGGAATGGGACACAGATACAGCGAAGGGGTGGGGGATAGGGAAACGGAGACAGGGAAGGGGTTGGGGAATGGGACACGGAGAGAGCTGAGAGTGTCAGGACTGGGACACGGAGACAGGGAAGGGGTGGGGGAATGGGATACGGAGACGGAAGGGGTGGGGGAATGGGACACGGAGACAGGGAAGGGTGTAGGGGATTGGGACACGGAGACAGGGAGGGGTGGAGGGGAATGGGACACAGAGAAAGGGAAGGGTGGAGGGGAATGGGACACGGAGAAAGGGAAGGGTGGAGGGGAATGGGACACGGAGACAGGGAAGGGTGTCAGGAATGGGACATGGAGACAAGGAAGGGGTGGGGGATAGGGAAACGGAGACATGGAAGGGGTGGGGGAATGGGACACGGAGACGGGGAATGGTATAGGAGAATGGGATATAGAGACAGGAAGGATATGGGGAATGGGACACGGAGACAGGGAAGGGGTGGGGGAATCGGACATGGACACAGCGAAGGGTGTCAGGAATGGGACACGGAGACAGGGAAGGGTGGCGGGGAATGGGACACGGAGACAGGGAAGGGTGGAGGGGAATGGGGCACGGAGACAGGGAAGGGTGGAGGGGAATGGGGCACGGAGACAGGGAAGGGTGGAGGGGAATGGGACACGGAGACAGGGAAGTGTGGAGGGGAATGGGACACGGAGACAGGGAAGGGTGGAGAGGAATGGGACATGGAGACAGGGAAGGATGGAGGGGAATGGGACACGAGATAGGGAAGGGTGGATGGGAATGGGACATGGAGACAGGGAAGGGGTGGGGAATGGGACACGGCGACAGGGAAGGGTGCAGGGGAATGGGACACGGAGACAGGGAAGGGGTGGGGGATAGGGAAACGGAGACAGGGAAGGGGTGTGGGATAGGGAAATGGAGACAGGGAAGGGGTGGGGGAATCGGACATGGACACAGCGAAGGGTGTCAGGAATGGGACACGGAGACAGGGAAGGGGTGGGGGAATGGGACATGGAGACAGCGAAGGGTGTCAGGAATGGGACACGGAGACAGGGAAGGTTTGGGGGAATGGGAAACGGAGACAGGGAAGGGGTGAGGGAATGGCACACGGAGACAGGGAAGGGGTGGGGAAATGGAACACGGAGACAGGGAAGGGGTGGGGGAATGGAACACGGAGACAGAGAAGGGGTGGGGGAATGGGACACGGAGACGGGGAATGGTATAGGAGAAAGGGATATAGAGACAGGGAAGGGTATGGGGTATGGGACACGGAGACAGGGAAGGGGTTGGGGAATGGGACACGGAGACAGCGAAGAGTGTCAGGAATGGGACACGGAGACAGGGAAGGGGTGGGGGAATGGGAAACAGAGACAGGTAAGGGCTGGGGAATGTGACACGGAGACAGGGAAGGGTGGAGGGGAATGGCACACAGAGACAGGGAAGGTTGGAGGGGGAATGGGACACGGAGACAGTGAAGGGTGGAGGGGAATGGGACACGGAGACAGGGAAGGGTGGAAGGGAATGGGACACAGAGACAGGGAAGGGTGTAGGGGATTGGGACACGGAGACAGGGAAGGGTTGAGGGAATGGGACACAGAGACAGGGAGGGGTGGAGGGGAATGGGATACAGAGACAGGGAAGGGTGGAGGGGAATGGATACAGAGACAGGGAAGGGTGGAGGGGAATGGGACACAGAGACAGGGAAGGGTGGAGGGAAATGGGACACAGAGACAGGGAAGGGTGGAGGGGGAATGGGACACGGAGACAGGGAAGGGGTGGGGGAATGGGACACGGAGACAGCGAAGGGTGTCAGGAATGGGACACGGAGACAGGGAAGGGGTGGGGGAATGGGAAAACGGAGACAGGGAAGGGGTGGGGGAATGGGACACGGAGACAGGGAAGGGTGTAGGGGATTGGGACACAGAGACAGGGAAGGGTGAAGTGGAATGGGACACGGAGACAGGGAAGGGTGGAGGGGAATGTGACACGGACACAGAAAAGGGTGGAGGGGAATGGAGCACGGAAACAGGGAAGGGTGGAGGGAATGGAACAAGGAGACAGGGAAGGGTGCAGGGAAATGGGACACGGAGACAGGGAAGGGTGGAGGGGAATGGGACACGGAGATAGGGAAGGGTGGAGGGGAATGGGACACGGAGACAGGAAGGGTGGAGGGGATGGGACACAGAGACAGGGAAGGGTGGATAGGATTGGGACACGGAGACAGGGAAGGGTGGAGGGGAATGGGACACGGAGACAGGGAAGGGGTGGGGGAATTGGACACGGCGACAGGGAAGGGTGTAGGGGAATGGGACACGGCGACAGTGAAGGGGTGGGGGATAGGGAAACGGAGACAGGAAGGGGTAGGGGATAGGGAAACGGAGACAGGGAAGGGTGGATAGGATTGGGACACGGAGACAGGGAAGGGTGGAGGGGAATGGGACACGGAGACAGGGAAGGGGTGCGGGAATGGGACACGGAGACGGGGAATGGTATAGGAGAATGGGATATAGAGACAGGGAAGGGTATGGGGAATGGGACACGGAGACAGGGAAGGGGTTGTGGAATGGGACATGGAGACAGCGAAGGGTATCAGGAATGGGACACAGAGACAGGGATGGGTGTAGGGGATTGGGACACGGAGAAAGGGAAGGGTTGAGGGGAATGGGACACAGAGACAGGGAGGGGTGGAGGGGAATGGGACACAGAGACAGGGAAGGGTGGAGGGGAATGGGACACAGAGACAGGGAAGGGTGGAGGGAAATGGGACACAGAGACAGGGAAGGGTGGAGGGGGGAATGGGACACGGAGACAGGGAAGGGGTGGGGGAATGGGACAAGGAGACAGCGAAGGGTGTCAGGAATGGGACACGGAGACAGGGAAGGGGTGGGGGAATGGGACACGGAGACAGGGAAGGGTGTAGGGGATTGGGACACCGAGACAGGGAAGGGTGGAGTGGAATGGGACACGGAGACAGGGAAGGGTGGAGGGGAATGTGACACGGACACAGAAAAGGGTGGAGGGGAATGGGACACGGAAACAGGGAAGGGTGGAGGGGAATGGGACAAGGAGACAGGGAAGGGTGGAGGGAAATGGGACACGGAGACAGGGAAGGGTGGAGGGGAATGGGAAACGGAGATAGGGAAGGGTGGAGGGGAATGGGACACGGAGACAGGGAAGGGTGGAGGGGAATGGGACACGGAGACATGGAAGGGTGGAGGGGATGGGACACAGAGACAGGGAAGGGTGGATAGGATTGGGACACGGAGACAGGGAAGGGTGGAGGGGGAATGGGACACGGAGACAGGGAAGGGGTGGGGGAATGGGACACGGCGACAGGGAAGGGTGTAGGGGATTGGGACACGAAGACAGGGAGGGGTGGAGGGGAATGGTACACGGAGACAGGGAAGTGTGGAGGGGAATGGGGCATGGAGATAGAGAAGGGTGGAGGGGAATGGGACACGGAGACAGGGAAGGGTGGAGGGGAATGGGACACGGAGACAGGGAAGGGTGGAGGGAATGGGACACAGAGACAGGGAATGGTGGAGGGGAATGGGACACGGAGACAGGGAAGGGTGGAGGGGAATGGGAGACGGAGACAGGGAAGGGTGGAGGGAAATGGGACACGGAGACAGGGAAGGGTGGAGGGGAATGGGACACGGAGACAGGGAAGGGTGGAGGGGATGGGATACGGAGACAGGGAAGGGTGGATAGGAATGGGACACGGAGACAGGGCAGGGTGGAGGGGAATGGGACACGGAGACAGGGAAGGGTCTAGGGGAATGGGACACGGCGACAGGGAAGGGTGTAGGGGAATGGGACACGGAGACAGGGAAGGGGTGGGGGATAGGGAAACGAAGACAGGGAAGGGGTGGGGTATAGGGAAAATGAGACAGGGAAGCGGTGGCGGATAGGGAAACGGAGACAGGGAAGCGGTGGGGGATAGGGAAAAGGAGACAGGGAAGGGGTGGGGGATAGGGAAACCGAGACAGGGAAGGGGTTGGGGAATGGGACACAGAGAAATGGAAGGGTGGAGGGGAATGGGACACGGAGACAGGGAAGGGTGTCAGGAATGGGACATGGAGACAAGGAAGGGGTGGGGGATAGGGAAACGGAGACAGGGAAGGGGTGGGGGAATGGGACACGGAGACGGGGAATGGTATAGGAGAATGGGATATAGAGACAGGGAAGGATATGGGGAATGGGACACGGAGACAGGGAAGGGGTGGGGGAATCGGACATGGACACAGCGAAGGGTGTCAGGAATGGGACACGGAGACAGGGAAGGGTGGCGGGGACTGGGACACGGATACAGGGAAGGGTGGCGGGGAATGGGACACGGAGACAGGGAAGGGTGGAGGGGAATGGGGCACGGAGACAGGGAAGGGTGGAGGGGAATGGGGCACGGAGACAGGGAAGGGTGGAGGGGAATGGGACACGGAGACAGGGAAGTGTGGAGGGGAATGGGACACGGAGACAGGGAAGGGTGGAGAGGAATGGGACATGGAGACAGGGAAGGATGGAGGGGAATGGGACACGGAGACAGGGAAGTGTGGAGGGGAATGGGACACGGAGACAGGGGAGGGTGGAGGGGAATGGGACACGGAGATAGGGAAGGGTGGAGGGGAATGGGACATGGAGACAGGGAAGGGGTGGGGGAATGGGACACGGCGACAGGGAAGGGTGCAGGGGAATGGGACACGGAGACAGGGAAGGGGTGGGGGATAGGGAAACGGAGACAGGGAAGGGGTGTGGGATAGGGAAATGGAGACAGGGAAGGGGTGGGGGAATCGGACATGGACACAGCGAAGGGTGTCAGGAATGGGACACGGAGACAGGGAAGGGGTGGGGGAATGGGACATGGAGACAGCGAAGGGTGTCAGGAATGGGACAAGGAGACAGGGAAGGTTTGGGGGAATGGGAAACGGAGACAGGGAAGGGGTGAGGGAATGGCACACGGAGACAGGGAAGGGGTGGGGAAATGGAACACGGAGACAGGGAAGGGGTGGGGGAATGGAACACGGAGACAGAGAAGGGGTGGGGGAATGGGACACGGAGACGGGGAATGGTATAGGAGAAAGGGATATAGAGACAGGGAAGGGTATGGGGTATGGGACACGGAGACAGGGAAGGGGTTGGGGAATGGGACACGGAGACAGCGAAGGGTGTCAGGAATGGGACACGGAGACAGGGAAGGGGTGGGGGAATGGGAAACAGAGACAGGTAAGGGCTGGGGGAATGTGACACGGAGACTGGGAAGGGTGGAGGGGAATGGCACACAGAGACAGGGAAGGGTGGAGGGGGAATGGGACACGGAGACAGTGAAGGGTGGAGGGGAATGGGACACGGAGACAGGGAAGGGTGGAAGGGAATGGGACACAGAGACAGGGAAGGGTGTAGGGGATTGGGACACGGAGACAGGGAAGGGTTGAGGGGAATGGGACACAGAGACAGGGAGGGGTGGAGGGGAATGGGATACAGAGACAGGGAAGGGTGGAGGGGAATGGGACACAGTGACAGGGAAGGGTGGAGGGGAATGGGACACAGAGACAGGGAAGGGTGGAGGGAAATGGGACACAGAGACAGGGAAGGGTGGAGGGGAATGGGACACAGAGACAGGGAAGGGTGGAGGGGAATGGGACACAGAGACAGGGAAGGGTGGAGGGAAATGGGACACAGAGACAGGGAAGGGTGGAGGGGGAATGGGACACGGAGACAGGGAAGGGGTGGGGGAATGGGAAAACGGAGACAGGGAAGGGGTGGGGGAATGGGACACGGAGACAGGGAAGGGTGTAGGGGATTGGGACACAGAGACAGGGAAGGGTGAAGTGGAATGGGACACGGAGACAGGGGAAGGGTGGAGGGGAATGTGACACGGACACAGAAAAGGGTGGAGGGGAATGGGACACGGAAACAGGGAAGGGTGGAGGGGAATGGGACAAGGAGACAGGGAAGGGTGCAGGGAAATGGGACACGGAGACAGGGAAGGGTGGAGGGGAATGGGACACGGAGATAGGGAAGGGTGGAGGGAAATGGGACACGGAGACAGGGAAGGGTGGAGGGGATGGGACACAGAGACAGGGAAGGGTGGATAGGATTGGGACACGGAGACAGGGAAGGGTGGAGGGGAATGGGACACGGAGACAGGGAAGGGGTGGGGGATACGGAAACGGAGACAGGGAAGGGGTGGGGTATAGGGAAACAGAGACAGGGAAGCGGTGGCGGATAGGGAAACGGAGACAGGGAAGCGGTGGGGGATAGGGAAAAGGAGACAGGGAAGGGGTGGGGGATAGGGAAACCGAGACAGGGAAGGGGTTGGGGAATGGGACACAGAGAAAGCGAAGGGTGGAGGGGAATGGGACACGGAGAAAGGGAAGGGTGGAGGGGAATGGGACACAGAGACAGGGAAGGGTGTCAGGAATGGGACATGGAGACAAGGAAGGGGTGGGGGATAGGGAAACGGAGACAGGGAAGGGGTGGGGGAATGGGACACGGAGACGGGGAATGGTATAGGAGAATGGGATATAGAGACAGGGAAGGATATGGGGAATGGGACACGGAGACAGGGAAGGGGTGGGGGAATCGGACATGGACACAGCGAAGGGTGTCAGGAATGGGACACGGAGACAGGGAAGGGTGGAGGGGAATGGGACACGGAGACAGGGAAGTGTGGAGGGGAATGGGACACGGAGACAGGGAAGGGTGGAGAGGAATGGGACATGGAGACAGGGAAGGATGGAGGGGAATGGGACACGGAGACAGGGAAGTGTGGAGGGGAATGGGACACGGAGACAGGGGAGGGTGGAGGGGAATGGGACACGGAGATAGGGAAGGGTGGAGGGGAATGGGACATGGAGACAGGGAAGGGGTGGGGGAATGGGACACGGCGACAGGGAAGGGTGCAGGGGAATGGGACACGGAGACAGGGAAGGGGTGGGGGATAGGGAAACGGAGACAGGGAAGGGGTGTGGGATAGGGAAGGGGTGGGGGAATCGGACATGGACACAGCGAAGGGTGTCAGGAATGGGACACGGAGACAGGGAAGGGGTGGGGGAATGGGACATGGAGACAGCGAAGGGTGTCAGGAATGGGACACGGAGACAGGGAAGGTTTGGGGGAATGGGAAACGGAGACAGGGAAGGGGTGAGGGAATGGCACACGGAGACAGGGAAGGGGTGGGGAAATGGAACACGGAGACAGGGAAGGGGTGGGGGAATGGAACACGGAGACAGAGAAGGGGTGGGGGAATGGGACACGGAGACGGGGAATGGTATAGGAGAAAGGGATATAGAGACAGGGAAGGGTATGGGGTATGGGACACGGAGACAGGGAAGGGGTTGGGGAATGGGACACGGAGACAGCGAAGGGTGTCAGGAATGGGACACGGAGACAGGGAAGGGGTGGGGGAATGGGAAACAGAGACAGGTAAGGGCTGGGGGAATGTGACACGGAGACAGGGAAGGGTGGAGGGGAATGGCACACAGAGACAGGGAAGGGTGGAGGGGGAATGGGACACGGAGACAGTGAAGGGTGGAGGGGAATGGGACACGGAGACAGGGAAGGGTGGAAGGGAATGGGACACAGAGACAGGGAAGGGTGTAGGGGATTGGGACACGGAGACAGGGAAGGGTTGAGGGGAATGGGACACAGAGACAGGGAGGGGTGGAGGGAATGGGACACAGAGACAGGGAAGGGTGGAGGGGAATGGGACACAGAGACAGGGAAGGGTGGAGGGGAATGGGACACAGAGACAGGGAAGGGTGGAGGGAAATGGGACACAGAGACAGGGAAGGGTGGAGGGGAATGGGACACGGAGACAGGGAATGGGTGGGGGAATGGGACACGGAGACAGCGAAGGGTGTCAGGAATGGACACGGAGACAGGGAAGGGGTGGGGGAATGGGAAAACGGAGACAGGGAAGGGGTGGGGAATGGGACACGGAGACAGGGAAGGGTGTAGGGATTGGGACACAGAGACAGGGAAGGGTGAAGTGGAATGGGACACGGAGACAGGGAAGGGTGGAGGGGAATGTGACACGGACACAGAAAAGGGTGGAGGGGAATGGGGACACGGAAACAGGGAAGGGTGGAGGGGAATGGGAACAAGGAGGACAGGGAAGGGTGCAGGGAAATGGGACACGGAGACAGGGAAGGGTGGAGGGGAATGGGACACGGAGATAGGGAAGGGTGGAGGGAAATGGGACCACGGAGACAGGGAAGGGGTGGAGGGGATGGGACACAGAGACAGGGAAGGGTGGATAGGATTGGGACACGGAGACAGGGAAGGGTGGAGGGGAATGGGACACGGAGACAGGGAAGGGGTGGGGGAATTGGACACGGAGACAGGGAAGTGTGGAGGGAATGGGACACGGAGACAGGGAAGGGTGGAGAGGAATGGGACATGGAGACAGGGAAGGATGGAGGGGAATGGGACACGGAGACAGGGGAGGGTGGAGGGGAATGGGACACGGAGATAGGGAAGGGTGGAGGGGAATGGGACATGGAGACAGGGAAGGGTGGGGGAATGGGACACGGCGACAGGGAGGGTGCAGGGGAATGGGACACGGAGACAGGGAAGGGGTGGGGGATAGGGAAACGGAGACAGGGTAGGGGTGTGGGATAGGGAAGGGGTGGGGGAATCGGACATGGACACAGCGAAGGGTGTCAGGAATGGGACACGGAGACAGGGAAGGGGTGGGGGAATGGGACATGGAGACAGCGAAGGGTGTCAGGAATGGGACACGGAGACAGGGAAGGTTTGGGGGAATGGGAAACGGAGACAGGGAAGGGGTGAGGGAATGGCACACGGAGACAGGGAAGGGGTGGGGAAATGGAACACGGAGACAGGGAAGGGGTGGGGGAATGGAACACGGAGACAGAGAAGGGGTGGGGGAATGGGACACGGAGACGGGGAATGGTATAGGAGAAAGGGATATAGAGACAGGGAAGGGTATGGGGTATGGGACACGGAGACAGGGAAGGGGTTGGGGAATGGGACACGGAGACAGCGAAGGGTGTCAGGAATGGGACACGGAGACAGGGAAGGGGTGGGGGAATGGGAAACAGAGACAGGTAAGGGCTGGGGGAATGTGACACGGAGACAGGGAAGGGTGGAGGGGAATGGCACACAGAGACAGGGAAGGGTGGAGGGGGAATGGGACACGGAGACAGTGAAGGGTGGAGGGGAATGGGACACGGAGACAGGGAAGGGTGGAAGGGAATGGGACACAGAGACAGGGAAGGGTGTAGGGGATTGGGACACGGAGACAGGGAAGGGTTGAGGGGAATGGGACACAGAGACAGGGAGGGGTGGAGGGGAATGGGACACAGAGACAGGGAAGGGTGGAGGGGAATGGGACACAGAGACAGGGAAGGGTGGAGGGGAATGGGACACAGAGACAGGGAAGGGTGGAGGGAAATGGGACACAGAGACAGGGAAGGGTGGAGGGGGAATGGGACACGGAGACAGGGAATGGGTGGGGGAATGGGACACGGAGACAGCGAAGGGTGTCAGGAATGGGACACGGAGACAGGGAAGGGGTGGGGGAATGGGAAAACGGAGACAGGGAAGGGGTGGGGGAATGGGACACGGAGACAGGGAAGGGTGTAGGGGATTGGGACACAGAGACAGGGAAGGGTGAAGTGGAATGGGACACGGAGACAGGGAAGGGTGGAGGGGAATGTGACACGGACACAGAAAAGGGTGGAGGGGAATGGGACACGGAAACAGGGAAGGGTGGAGGGGAATGGGACAAGGAGACAGGGAAGGGTGCAGGGAAATGGGACACGGAGACAGGGAAGGGTGGAGGGGAATGGGACACGGAGATAGGGAAGGGTGGAGGGAAATGGGACACGGAGACAGGGAAGGGTGGAGGGGATGGGACACAGAGACAGGGAAGGGTGGATAGGATTGGGACACGGAGACAGGGAAGGGTGGAGGGGAATGGGACACGGAGACAGGGAAGGGGTGGGGGAATTGGACACGGAGACAGGGAAGTGTGGAGGGGAATGGGACACGGAGACAGGGAAGGGTGGAGAGGAATGGGACATGGAGACAGGGAAGGATGGAGGGGAATGGGACACGGAGACAGGGAAGTGTGGAGGGGAATGGGACACGGAGACAGGGGAGGGTGGAGGGGAATGGGACACGGAGATAGGGAAGGGTGGAGGGGAATGGGACATGGAGACAGGGAAGGGGTGGGGGAATGGGACACGGCGACAGAGAAGGGTGCAGGGGAATGGGACACGAGACAGGGAAGGGGTGGGGGATAGGGAAACGGAGACAGGGAAGGGGTGTGGGATAGGGAAATGGAGACAGGGAAGGGGTGGGGGAATCGGACATGGACACAGCGAAGGGTGTCAGGAATGGGACACGGAGACAGGGAAGGGGTGGGGGAATGGGACATGGAGACAGCGAAGGGTGTCAGGAATGGGACACGGAGACAGGGAAGGTTTGGGGGAATGGGAAACGGAGACAGGGAAGGGGTGAGGGAATGGCACACGGAGACAGGGAAGGGGTGGGGAAATGGAACACGGAGACAGGGAAGGGGTGGGGGAATGGAACACGGAGACAGAGAAGGGGTGGGGGAATGGGACACGGAGACAGAGAAGGGGTGGGGGAATGGGACACGGAGACGGGGAATGGTATAGGAGAAAGGGATATAGAGACAGGGAAGGGTATGGGGTATGGGACACGGAGACAGGGAAGGGGTTGGGGAATGGGACACGGAGACAGCGAAGGGTGTCAGGAATGGGACACGGAGACAGGGAAGGGGTGGGGGAATGGGAAACAGAGACAGGTAAGGGCTGGTGGAATGTGACACGGAGACAGGGAAGGGTGGAGGGGAATGGCACACAGAGACAGGGAAGGGTGGAGGGGGAATGGGACACGGAGACAGTGAAGGGTGGAGGGGAATGGGACACGGAGACAGGGAAGGGTGGAAGGGAATGGGACACAGAGACAGGGAAGGGTGGAGGGGAATGGGACACAGAGACAGGGAAGGGTGGAGGGGAATGGGACACAGAGACAGGGAAGGGTGGAGGGAAATGGGACACAGAGACAGGGAAGGGTGGAGGGGGAATGGGACACGGAGACAGGGAAGGGGTGGGGGAATGGGACACGGAGACAGCGAAGGGTGTCAGGAATGGGACACGGAGACAGGGAAGGGTGGAGGGACATGGGACACAGAGACAGGGAAGGGTGGAGGGGGAATGGGACACGGAGACAGGGAAGGGGTGGGGGAATGGGACACGGAGACAGCGAAGGGTGTCAGGAATGGGACACGGAGACAGGGAAGGGTGGAGGGGAATGGGACACGGAGATAGGGAAGGGTGGAGGGAAATGGGACACGGAGACAGGGAAGGGTGGAGGGGATGGGACACAGAGACAGTGAAGGGGTGGTGGATAGGGAAACGGAGACGGGGAATGGTATAGGAGAAAGGGATATAGAGACAGGGAAGGGTATGGGGTATGGCACACGGAGACAGGGAAGGGGTTGGGGAATGGGACACGGAGACAGCGAAGGCTGTCAGGAATGGGACACGGAGACAGGGAAGGGGTGGGGGAATGGGAAACAGAGACAGGTAAGGGCTGGGGGAATGTGACACGGAGACAGGGAAGGGTGGAGGGGAATGGCACACAGAGACAGGGAAGGGTGGAGGGGGAATGGGACACGGAGACAGTGAAGGGTGGAGGGGAATGGGACACGGAGACAGGGAAGGGTGGAAGGGAATGGGACACAGAGACAGGGAAGGGTGTAGGGGATTGGGACACGGAGACAGGGAAGGGTTGAGGGGAATGGGACACAGAGACAGGGAGGGGTGGAGGGGAATGGGACACAGAGACAGGGAAGGGTGGAGGGGAATGGGACACAGAGACAGGGAAGGGTGGAGGGGAATGGGACACAGAGACAGGGAAGGGTGGAGGGAAATGGGACACAGAGACAGGGAAGGGTGGAGGGGGAATGGGACACGGAGACAGGGAATGGGTGGGGGAATGGGACACGGAGACAGCGAAGGGTGTCAGGAATGGGACACGGAGACAGGGAAGGGGTGGGGGAATGGGAAAACGGAGACAGGGAAGGGGTGGGGGAATGGGACACGGAGACAGGGAAGGGTGTAGGGGATTGGGACACAGAGACAGGGAAGGGTGAAGTGGAATGGGACACGGAGACAGGGAAGGGTGGAAGGGAATGTGACACGGACACAGAAAAGGGTGGAGGGGAATGGGACACGGAAACAGGGAAGGGTGGAGGGGAATGGGACAAGGAGACAGGGAAGGGTGCAGGGAAATGGGACACGGAGACAGGGAAGGGTGGAGGGGAATGGGACACGGAGATAGGGAAGGGTGGAGGGAAATGGGACACGGAGACAGGGAAGGGTGGAGGGGATGGGACACAGAGACAGGGAAGGGTGGATAGGATTGGGACACGGAGACAGGGAAGGGTGGAGGGGAATGGGACACGGAGACAGGGAAGGGGTGGGGGAATTGGACACGGAGACAGGGAAGTGTGGAGGGGAATGGGACACGGAGACAGGGAAGGGTGGAGAGGAATGGGACATGGAGACAGGGAAGGATGGAGGGGAATGGGACACGGAGACAGGGAAGTGTGGAGGGGAATGGGACACGGAGACAGGGGAGGGTGGAGGGGAATGGGACACGGAGATAGGGAAGGGTGGAGGGGAATGGGACATGGAGACAGGGAAGGGGTGGGGGAATGGGACACGGCGACAGAGAAGGGTGCAGGGGAATGGGACACGAGACAGGGAAGGGGTGGGGGATAGGGAAACGGAGACAGGGAAGGGGTGTGGGATAGGGAAATGGAGACAGGGAAGGGGTGGGGGAATCGGACATGGACACAGCGAAGGGTGTCAGGAATGGGACACGGAGACAGGGAAGGGGTGGGGGAATGGGACATGGAGACAGCGAAGGGTGTCAGGAATGGGACACGGAGACAGGGAAGGTTTGGGGGAATGGGAAACGGAGACAGGGAAGGGGTGAGGGAATGGCACACGGAGACAGGGAAGGGGTGGGGAAATGGAACACGGAGACAGGGAAGGGGTGGGGGAATGGAACACGGAGACAGAGAAGGGGTGGGGGAATGGGACACGGAGACAGAGAAGGGGTGGGGGAATGGGACACGGAGACGGGGAATGGTATAGGAGAAAGGGATATAGAGACAGGGAAGGGTATGGGGTATGGGACACGGAGACAGGGAAGGGGTTGGGGAATGGGACACGGAGAAAGCGAAGGGTGTCAGGAATGGGACACGGAGACAGGGAAGGGGTGGGGGAATGGGAAACAGAGACAGGTAAGGGCTGGTGGAATGTGACACGGAGACAGGGAAGGGTGGAGGGGAATGGCACACAGAGACAGGGAAGGGTGGAGGGGGAATGGGACACGGAGACAGTGAAGGGTGGAGGGGAATGGGACACGGAGACAGGGAAGGGTGGAAGGGAATGGGACACAGAGACAGGGAAGGGTGTAGGGGATTGGGACACGGAGACAGGGAAGGGTTGAGGGGAATGGGACACAGAGACAGGGAGGGGTGGAGGGGAATGGGACACAGAGACAGGGAAGGGTGGAGGGGAATGGGACACAGAGACAGGGAAGGGTGGAGGGGAATGGGACACAGAGACAGGGAAGGGTGGAGGGAAATGGGACACAGAGACAGGGAAGGGTGGAGGGGGAATGGGACACGGAGACAGGGAAGGGGTGGGGGAATGGGACACGGAGACAGCGAAGGGTGTCAGGAATGGGACACGGAGACAGGGAAGGGGTGGGGGAATGGGAAAACGGAGACAGGGAAGGGGTGGGGGAATGGGACACGGAGACAGGGAAGGGTGTAGGGGATTGGGACACAGAGACAGGGAAGGGTGAAGTGGAATGGGACACGGAGACAGGGAAGGGTGGAGGGGAATGTGACACGGACACAGAAAAGGGTGGAGGGGAATGGGACACGGAAACAGGGAAGGGTGGAGGGGAATGGGACAAGGAGACAGGGAAGGGTGCAGGGAAATGGGACACGGAGACAGGGAAGGGTGGAGGGGAATGGGACACGGAGATAGGGAAGGGTGGAGGGAAATGGGACACGGAGACAGGGAAGGGTGGAGGGGATGGGACACAGCGACAGTGAAGGGGTGGTGGATAGGGAAACGGAGACAGGGAAGGGGTAGGGGATAGGGAAACGGAGACAGGGAAGGGTGGATAGGATTGGGACACGGAGACAGGGAAGGGGTGCGGGAATGGGATACGGAGACGGGGAATGGTATAGGAGAATGGGATATAGAGACAGGGAAGGGTATGGGGAATGGGATACGGAGACAGGGAAGGGGTTGTGGAATGGGACATGGAGACAGCGAAGGGTATCAGGAATGGGACACAGAGACAGGGATGGGTGTAGGGGATTGGGACACGGAGAAAGGGAAGGGTTGAGGGGAATGGGACACAGAGACAGGGAGGGGTGGAGGGGAATGGGACACAGAGACAGGGAAGGGTGGAGGGGAATGGGACACAGAGACTGGGAAGGGTGGAGGGAAATGGGACACAGAGACAGGGAAGGGTGGAGGGGGAATGGGACACGGAGACAGGGAAGGGGTGGGGGAATGGGACAAGGAGACAGCGAAGGGTGTCAGGAATGGGACACCGAGACAGGGAAGGGTGGAGTGGAATGGGACACGGAGACAGGGAAGGGTGGAGGGGATTGGGACACAGAGACAGGGAAGGGTGGAGTGGAATGGGACACGGAGACAGGGAAGGGGGGAGGGGAATGGGACAAGGAGACAGGGAAGGGTGGAGGGAAATGGGACACGGAGACAGGGAAGGGTGGAGGGAAATGGGACACGGAGACAGGGAAGGGTGGAGGGGAATGTGACACGGACACAGAAAAGGGTGGAGGGGAATGGGACACGGAAACAGGGAAGGGTGGAGGGGAATGGGACACGGAGACAGGGAAGGGTGGAGGGAAATGGGACACGGAGACAGGGAAGGGTGGAGGGGAATGGGACACGGAGATAGGGAAGGGTGGAGGGGAATGGGACACGGAGACAGGGAAGGGTGGAGGGGAATGGGACACGGAGACATGGAAGGGTGGAGGGGATGGGACACAGAGACAGGGAAGGGTGGATAGGATTGGGACACTGAGACAGGGAAGGGTGGAGGGGAATGGGACACGGAGACAGGAAAGGGGTGGGGGAATGGGACACGGCGACAGGGAAGGGTGTAGAGGAATGGGACACGGCGACAGGGAAGGGTGTAGTGGAATGGGACACGGAGCCAGGGAAGGAGTGGGGGAATGGGACACGGCGACAGGGAAGGGTGTAGGGGAATGGGATACGGAGACAGGGAAGGGTGTAGTGGAATGGGACACGGAGACAGGGAAGGAGTGGGGGAATGGGACACGGCGACAGGGATGGGTGTAGGGGAATGGGACACGGAGACAGGGAAGGGGTGGGGGATAGGGAAACGGAGACAGGGAAGGGGTGGGGGAATGGGACACGGAGAAAGGTAAGGGTGGTGGGGAATGGGAAACGGAGAAAGGGAAGGGTTCAGCGGAACGGGACACGGAGATAGGGAAGGGTGGAGGGGAATGGGACACAGATACAGGGAAGGGGTGGGGGATAGGGAAACGGAGACAGGGAAGGGGTTGGGGAATGGGACACGGAGAGAGCTAAGGGTGTCAGGACTGGGACAGGGAGACAGGGAAGGGGTGGGGGAATGGGATACGGAGACGGAAGGGGTGGGGGAATGGGATACGGAGACAGGGAAGGGTGTAGGGGATTGGGACACGGAGAAAGGGAGGGGTGGAGGGGAATGGTACACGGAGACAGGGAAGTGTGGAGAGGAATGGGACACGGAGATAGAGAAGGGTGGAGGGGAATGGGACACGGAGACAGGGAAGGGTGGAGGGGAATGGGACACGGAGACAGGGAAGGGTGGAGGGGAATGGGACACAGAGACAGAGGAGGGTGGAGGGAAATGGGACACAGAGACAGGGAAGGGTGGAGGGGGAATGGGACACGGAGACAGGGAAGGGGTGGGGGAATGGGACACGGAGACAGCGAAGGGTGTCAGGAATGGGACACGGAGACAGGGAAGGGGTGGGGGAATGGGAAACGGAGACAGGGAAGGGGTGGGGGAATGGGACACGGAGACAGGGAAGGGTGTAGGGGATTGGGACACAGAGACAGGGAAGGGTGGAGTGGAATGGGACACGGAGACAGGGAAGGGTGGAGGGGAATGTGACACGGACACAGAAAAGGGTGGAGGGGAATGGGACACGGAAACAGGTAAGGGTGGAGGGGAATGGGACAAGGAGACAGGGAAGGGTGTAGGGGATTGGGACACAGAGACAGGGAAGGGTGGAGTGGAATGGGACACGGAGACAGGGAAGGGTGGAGGGGAATGTGACACGGACACAGAAAAGGGTGGAGGGGAATGGGACATGGAAACAGGTAAGGGTGGAGGGGAATGGGACAAGGAGACAGGGAAGGGTGGAGGGAAATGGGACACGGAGACGGAAGGGTGGAGGGGAATGGGACACGGAGATAGGGAAGGGGTGGGGGAATGGGATACGGAGACGGGGAATGGTATAGGAGAATGGGATATAGAGACAGGGAAGGGTATGGGGAATGGGATACGGAGACAGGGAAGGGGTTGTGGAATGGGACATGGAGACAGCGAAGGGTATCAGGAATGGGACACAGAGACAGGGATGGGTGTAGGGGATTGGGACACGGAGAAAGGGAAGGGTTGAGGGGAATGGGACACAGAGACAGGGAGGGGTGGAGGGGAATGGGACACAGAGACAGGGAAGGGTGGAGGGGAATGGGACACAGAGACTGGGAAGGGTGGAGGGAAATGGGACACAGAGACAGGGAAGGGTGGAGGGGGAATGGGACACGGAGACAGGGAAGGGGTGGGGGAATGGGACAAGGAGACAGCGAAGGGTGTCAGGAATGGGACACCGAGACAGGGAAGGGTGGAGTGGAATGGGACACGGAGACAGGGAAGGGTGGAGGGGATTGGGACACAGAGACAGGGAAGGGTGGAGTGGAATGGGACACGGAGACAGGGAAGGGGGGAGGGGAATGGGACAAGGAGACAGGGAAGGGTGGAGGGAAATGGGACACGGAGACAGGGAAGGGTGGAGGGAAATGGGACACGGAGACAGGGAAGGGTGGAGGGGAATGTGACACGGACACAGAAAAGGGTGGAGGGGAATGGGACACGGAAACAGGGAAGGGTGGAGGGGAATGGGACACGGAGACAGGGAAGGGTGGAGGGAAATGGGACACGGAGACAGGGAAGGGTGGAGGGGAATGGGACACGGAGATAGGGAAGGGTGGAGGGGAATGGGACACGGAGACAGGGAAGGGTGGAGGGGAATGGGACACGGAGACATGGAAGGGTGGAGGGGATGGGACACAGAGACAGGGAAGGGTGGATAGGATTGGGACACGGAGACAGGGAAGGGTGGAGGGGAATGGGACACGGAGACAGGGAAGGGGTGGGGGAATGGGACACGGCGACAGGGAAGGGTGTAGAGGAATGGGACACGGCGACAGGGAAGGGTGTAGTGGAATGGGACACGGAGCCAGGGAAGGAGTGGGGGAATGGGACACGGCGACAGGGAAGGGTGTAGGGGAATGGGATACGGAGACAGGGAAGGGTGTAGTGGAATGGGACACGGAGACAGGGAAGGAGTGGGGGAATGGGACACGGCGACAGGGATGGGTGTAGGGGAATGGGACACGGAGACAGGGAAGGGGTGGGGGATAGGGAAACGGAGACAGGGAAGGGGTGGGGGAATGGGACACGGAGAAAGGTAAGGGTGGTGGGGAATGGGAAACGGAGAAAGGGAAGGGTTCAGCGGAACGGGACACGGAGATAGGGAAGGGTGGAGGGGAATGGGACACAGATACAGGGAAGGGGTGGGGGATAGGGAAACGGAGACAGGGAAGGGGTTGGCGAATGGGACACGGAGAGAGCTAAGGGTGTCAGGACTGGGACAGGGAGACAGGGAAGGGGTGGGGGAATGGGATACGGAGACGGAAGGGGTGGGGGAATGGGATACGGAGACAGGGAAGGGTGTAGGGGATTGGGACACGGAGAAAGGGAGGGGTGGAGGGGAATGGTACACGGAGACAGGGAAGTGTGGAGAGGAATGGGACACGGAGATAGAGAAGGGTGGAGGGGAATGGGACACGGAGACAGGGAAGGGTGGAGGGGAATGGGACACGGAGACAGGGAAGGGTGGAGGGGAATGGGACACAGAGACAGAGGAGGGTGGAGGGAAATGGGACACAGAGACAGGGAAGGGTGGAGGGGGAATGGGACACGGAGACAGGGAAGGGGTGGGGGAATGGGACACGGAGACAGCGAAGGGTGTCAGGAATGGGACACGGAGACAGGGAAGGGGTGGGGGAATGGGAAACGGAGACAGGGAAGGGGTGGGGGAATGGGACACGGAGACAGGGAAGGGTGTAGGGGATTGGGACACAGAGACAGGGAAGGGTGGAGTGGAATGGGACACGGAGACAGGGAAGGGTGGAGGGGAATGTGACACGGACACAGAAAAGGGTGGAGGGGAATGGGACACGGAAACAGGTAAGGGTGGAGGGGAATGGGACAAGGAGACAGGGAAGGGGGGAGGGAAATGGGACACGGAGACAGGGAAGGGGTGGGGGAATGGGAAACGGAGACAGGGAAGGGGTGGGGGAATGGGACACGGAGACAGGGAAGGGTGTAGGGGATTGGGACACAGAGACAGGGAAGGGTGGAGTGGAATGGGACACGGAGACAGGGAAGGGTGGAGGGGAATGTGACACGGACACAGAAAAGGGTGGAGGGGAATGGGACATGGAAACAGGTAAGGGTGGAGGGGAATGGGACAAGGAGACAGGGAAGGGTGGAGGGAAATGGGACACGGAGACGGAAGGGTGGAGGGGAATGGGACACGGAGATAGGGAAGGGTGGAGGGGAATGGGACACGGAGACAGGGAAGGGTGGAGGGGATGGGACACAGAGACAGGGAAGGGTGGATAGGATTGGGACACGAGACAGGGAAGGGTGGAGGGGAATGGGACACGGAGTCAGGGAAGGGGTGGGGGAATGGGACACGGCGACAGGGAAGGGTGTAGGGGAATGGGACACGGCGACAGTGAAGGGGTGGGGGATAGGGAAACGGAGACAGGGAAGGGGTAGGGGATAGGGAAACGGAGACAGGGAAGGGTGGATAGGATTGGGACACGGAGACAGGGAAGGGTGGAGGGGAATGGGACACGGAGACAGGGAAGGGGTGCGGGAATGGGACACGGAGACGGGGAATGATATAGGAGAATGGGATATAGAGACAGGGAAAGGTATGGGGAATGGGACACGGAGACGGGGAATGGTATAGGAGAATGGGATATAGAGACAGGGAAGGGTATGGGGAATGGGACACGGAGACAGGGAAGGGGTTGTGGAATGGGACATGGAGACAGCGAAGGGTATCAGGAATGGGACACAGAGACAGAGATGGGTGTAGGAGATTGGGACACGGAGAAAGGGAAGGGTTGAGGGGAATGGGACACAGAGACAGGGAGGGGTGGAGGGGAATGGGACACAGAGACAGGGAAGGGGTGGGGGAATGGGACAAGGAGACAGCGAAGGGTGTCAGGAATGGGACACGGAGACAGGGAAGGGGTGGGGGAATGGAAAACGGAGACAGGGAAGGGGTGGGGGAATGGGACACGGAGACAGGGAAGGGTGTAGGGGATTGGGACACGGAGACAGGGAAGGGTGGAGGGGAATGGGACACGGAGACAGGGAAGGGGTGCGGGAATGGGACACGGAGACGGGGAATGATATAGGAGAATGGGATATAGAGACAGGGAAGGGTATGGGGAATGGGACACGGAGACAGGGAAGGGGTTGTGGAATGGGACATGGAGACAGCGAAGGGTATCAGGAATGGGACACAGAGACAGGGAAGGGTGTAGGGGATTGGGACACGGAGACAGGGAAGGGTTGACGGGAATGGGACACAGAGACAGGGAGGGGTGGAGGGGAATGGGACACAGAGACAGGGAAGGGTGGAGGGGAATGGGACACAGAGACAGGGAAGGGTGGAGGGAAATGGGACACAGAGACAGGGAAGGGTGGAGGGGGAATGGGACACGGAGACAGGGAAGGGGTGGGGGAATGGGACACGGAGACAGCGAAGGGTGTCAGGAATGGGACACGGAGACAGGGAAGGGGTGGGGGAATGGGAAACGGAGACAGGGAAGGGGTGGGGGAATGGGACACGGAGACAGGGAAGGGTGTAGGGGATTGGGACACAGAGACAGGGAAGGGTGGAGTGGAATGGGACACGGAGACAAGGAAAGGTGGAGGGGAATGTGACACGGACACAGAAAAGGGTGGAGGGGAATGGGACACGGAAACAGGGAAGGGTGGAGGGGAATGGGACAAGGAGACAGGGAAGGGTGGAGGGAAATGGGACACGGAGACAGGGAAGGGTGGAGGGAAATGGGACACGGAGACAGGGAAGGGTGGAGGGGAATGTGACACAGACACAGAAAAGGGTGGAGGGGAATGGGACACGGAAACAGGGAAGGGTGGAGGGGAATGGGACACGGAGACAGGGAAGGGTGGAGGGGAATGGGACACGGAGACAGGGAAGGGTGGAGGGGATGGGACACAGAGACAGGGAAGGGTGGATAGGATTGGGACACGGAGACAGGGAAGGGTGGAGGGGAATGGGACACGGCGACAGGGAAGGGTGTAGGGGAATGGGTCACGGCGACAGTGAAGGGGTGGGCGATAGGGAAACGGAGACAGGGAAGGGGTAGGGGATAGGGAAACGGAGACAGGGAAGGGTGGATAGGATTGGGACACGGAGACAGGGAAGGGTGGAGGGGAATGGGACACGGAGACAGGGAAGGGGTGGGGGAATGGGACACAGAGACGGGGAATGGTATAGGAGAATGGGATATAGAGACAGGGAAGGGTATGGGGAATGGGACACGGAGACAGGGAAGGGGTTGTGGAATGGGACATGGAGACAGCGAAGGGTATCAGGAATGGGACATGGAGACAGGGATGGGGTGGGAGAATGGGAAACAGAGACAGGGAAGGGGTGGGGGAATGGTACACGGAGACAGGGAAGGGTGCAGGGGATTGGGACACAGAGACAGGGAAGGGTGGAGTGGAATGGGACACGGAGACAGGGAAGGGTGGAGGAGAATGTGACACGGACACAGAAAAGGGTGGAGGGGAATGGGACAAGGAGACAGGGAAGGGTGGAGGGGAATGGGACACGGAGACAGGGAAGGGTGGAGGGGAATGGGACACGGAGACAGGGAAGGGTGGAGGGGATGGGACACAGAGACAGGGAAGGGTGGATAGGATTGGGACACGGAGACAGGGAAGGGTGGAGGGGAATGGGACACGGAGACAGGGAAGGGGTGGGGGAATGGGACACTGCGACAGGGAAGGGTGTAGGGGAATGGGACACGGCGACAGTGAAGGTGTGGGGGATAGGGAAACGGAGACAGGGAAGGGGTATGGGATAGGGAAACGGAGACAGGGAAGGGTGGATAGGATTGGGACACGGAGACAGGGAAGGGTGGAGGGGAATGGGGCACGGAGACAGGGAAGGGTGTAGGGGATTGGGACACGGAGACAGGGAAGGGGTGGGGGAATGGGACACGGAGACGGGGAATGGTATAGGAGAATGGGATATAGAGACAGGGAAGGGTATGGGGAATGGGACACGGAGACAGGGAAGGGGTTGTGGAATGGGACATGGAGACAGCGAAGGGTATCAGGAATAGGACACGGAGACAGGGATGGGGTGGGAGAATGGGAAACGGAGACAGGGAAGGGGCGGGGGAATTGGACACGGAGACAGGGAAGGGTGTATGGGATTGGGACACGGAGACAGGGAAGGGCGGAGGGGAATGGGACACGGAGACAGGGAAGGGTGGAGGGGAATGGGACACGGAGACAGGGAATGGTGTATGGGATTGGGACACGGAGACAGGGAGGGGTGGAGGGGAATGGGACACGGAGACAGGGAAGGGTGGAGGGGAATGGGGCACGGAGACAGGGAAGGGTGGAGGGGAATGGGACACGGAGACAGGGAAGGGTGGAGGCGAATGGGACACGGAGACAGGGAAGGGTGGAGGGGAATGGGACACGGAGACAGGGAAGGGTTGAGGGGAATGGGACACGGAGACAGGGAAGGGTGGAGGGGAATGGGACACGGAGACAGGGAAGGGTGGAGGGAAATGGGACACGGAGACAGGGAAGGGGCGGGGGAATGGGACACGGAGACAGGGAAGGGTGAATGGGATTGGGACACGGAGACAGGGAACGGTGGAGGGGAATGGGACACAGAGACAGGGAAGGGTGGATAGGATTGGGACACGGAGACAGGGAAGGGTGGAGGGGAATGGGACACGGAGTCAGGGAAGGGGTGGGGGAATGGGACACGGCGACAGGGAAGGGTGTAGGGGAATGGGACACGGCGACAGTGAAGGGGTGGGGGATAGGGAAACGGAGACAGGGAAGGGGTAGGGGATAGGGAAACGGAGACAGGGAAGGGTGGATAGGATTGGGACACGGAGACAGGGACGGGTGGAGGGGAATGGGACACGGAGACAGGGAAGGGGTGCGGGAATGGGACACGGAGACGGGGAATGATATAGGAGAATGGGATATAGAGACAGGGAAAGGTATGGGGAATGGGACACGGAGACGGGGAATGGTATAGGAGAATGGGATATAGAGACAGGGAAGGGTATGGGGAATGGGACACGGAGACAGGGAAGGGGTTGTGGAATGGGACATGGAGACAGCGAAGGGTATCAGGAATGGGACACAGAGACAGAGATGGGTGTAGGGGATTGGGACACGGAGAAAGGGAAGGGTTGAGGGGAATGGGACACAGAGACAGGGAGGGGTGGAGGGGAATGGGACACAGAGACAGGGAAGGGTGGAGGGGAATGGGACACAGAGACAGGGAAGGGCGGAGGGAAATGGGACACAGAGACAGGGAAGGGTGGAGGGGGAATGGGACACGGAGACAGGGAAGGGGTGGGGGAATGGGACAAGCAGACAGCGAAGGGTGTCAGGAATGGGACACGGAGACAGGGAAGGGGTGGGGGAATGGAAAACGGAGACAGGGAAGGGGTGGGGGAATGGGACACGGAGACAGGGAAGGGTGTAGGGGATTGGGACACAGAGACAGGGAAGGGTGGAGTGGAATGGGACACGGAGACAGGGAAGGGTGGAGGGGATTGGGACACAGAGACAGGGAAGGGTGGAGTGGAATGGGACACGGAGACAGGGAAGGGTGGAGGGGAATGTGACACGGACACAGAAAAGGGTGGAGGGGAATGGGACACGGAAACAGGGAAGGGTGGAGGGGAATGGGACAAGGAGACAGGGAAGGGTGGAGGGAAATGGGACACGGAGACAAGGAAGGGTGGAGGGGAATGTGACACGGACACAGAAAAGGGTGGAGGGTAATGGGACACGGAAACAGGGAAGGGTGGAGGGGAATGGGACAAGGAGACAGGGAAGGGTGGAGGGAAATGGGACACGGAGACAGGGAAGGGTGGAGGGGAATGGGACACGGAGATAGGGAAGGGTGGAGGGGAATGGGACACGGAGACAGGGAAGGGTGGAGGGGAATGGGACACGGAGACAGGGAAGGGTGGAGAGGATGGGACACAGAGACAGGGAAGGGTGGATAGGATTGGGACACGGAGACAGGGAAGGGTGGATGGGAATGGGACACGGAGACAGGGAAGGGGTGGGGGAATGGGACACGGCGACAGGGAAGGGTGTAGAGGAATGGGACACGGCGACAGGGAAGGGTGTAGTGGAATGGGACACGGAGACAGGGAAGGAGTGGGGGAATGGGACACGGCAACAGGGAAGGGTGTAGGGGAATGGGATACGGAGACAGGGAAGGGTGTAGTGGAATGGGACACGGAGACAGGGAAGGAGTGGGGGAATGGGACACGGCGACAGGGAAGGGTGTAGGGGAATGGGACACGGAGACAGGGAAGGGGTGGGGGATAGGGAAACGGAGACAGGGAAGGGGTGGGGGATAGGGAAACGGAGACAGGGAAGGGGTGGGGGAATGGGACACGGAGAAAGGTAAGGGTGGTGGGGAATGGGAAACGGAGAAAGGGAAGGGTTCAGCGGAATGGGACACGGAGACAGGGAAGGGTGGAGGGGAATGGGACACAGATACAGGGAAGGGGTGGGGGATTGGGAAACGGAGACAGGGAAGGGGTTGGGGAATGCGACACGGAGAGAGCTAAGGGTGTCAGGACTGGGACACGGATACAGGGAAGGGGTGGGGGAATGGGATACGGAGACGGAAGGGGTGGGGGAATGGGATACGGAGACAGGGAAGGGTGTAGGGGATTGGGACACGGAGACAGGGAGGGGTGGAGGGGAATGGTACACGGAGACAGGGAAGTGTGGAGAGGAATGGGACACGGAGATAGAGAAGGGTGGAGGGGAATGGGACACGGAGACAGGGAAGGGTGGAGGGGAATGGGACACGGAGACAGGGAAGGGTGGAGGGGAATGGGACACGGAGACAGGGAAGGGTGGAGGGGAATGGGACACGGAGACAGGGAAGGGTGGAGGGGAATGGGACACGGAGACAGGGAAGGGTGGAGGGAAATGGGACACGGAGACAGGGAAGGGTGGAGGGGAATGGGACACGGAGACAGGGAAGGGTGGAGGGGATGGGATACGGAGACAGGGAAGGGTGGATAGGAATGGGACACGGAGACAGGGCAGGGTGGAGGGGAATGGGACACGGAGACAGGGAAGGGTCTAGGGGAATGGGACACGGCGACAGGGAAGGGTGTAGGGGAATGGGACACGGAGATAGGGAAGGGGTGGGGGATAGGGAAACGGAGACAGGGAAGGGGTGTGGGATAGGGAAATGGAGACAGGGAAGGGGTGGGGGATAGGGAAATGGAGACAGGGAAGAGGTGGGGGAATGGGACACGGAGAAAGGGAAGGGTGGTGGGGAATGGGACACGGAGAAAGGGAACGGTGGAGGGGAATGGGACACAGAGACAGGGAAGGGTGTCAGGAATGGGACACGGAGACAGGGAAGGGGTGGGGGATAGGGAAACGGAGACAGGGAAGGGGTGGGGGAATGGGACATGGAGACAGCGAAGGGTGTCAGGAATGGGACACGGAGACAGGGAAGGTTTGGGGGAATGGGAAACGGAGACAGGGAAGGGGTGAGGGAATGGGACACAAAGACAGGGAAGGGGTGAGGGAATGGCACACGGAGACAGGGAAGGGTGGAGGGGATGGGATACGGAGACAGGGAAGGGTGGATAGGAATGGGACACGGAGACAGGGCAGGGTGGAGGGGAATGGGACACGGAGACAGGGAAGGGTCTAGGGGAATGGGACACGGCGACAGGGAAGGGTGTAGGGGAATGGGACACGGAGATAGGGAAGGGGTGGGGGATAGGGAAACGGAGACAGGGAAGGGGTGGGGTATAGGAAAGCGGAGACAGGGAAGCGGTGGCGGATAGGGAAACGGAGACAGGGAAGCGGTGGGGGATAGGGAAACGGAGACAGGGAAGGGGTGGGGGATAGGGAAACCGAGACAGGGAAGGGGTTGGGGAATGGGACACGGAGAAAGGGAAGGGTGGAGGGGAATGGGACACGGAAAAAGGGAAGGGTGGAGGGGAATGGGACACGGAGACAGTGAAGGGTGCAGGGGAATGGGACACGGAGACAGGGAAGGGGTGGGGGATAGGGAAACGGAGACAGGGAAGGGGTGTGGGATGGGGAAATGGAGACAGGGAAGGGGTGGGGGATAGGGAAATGGAGACAGGGAAGAGGTGGGGGAATGGGACACGGAGAAAGGGAAGGGTGGTGGGGAATGGGACACGGAGAAAGGGAACGGTGGAGGGGAATGGGACACAGAGACAGGGAAGGGTGTCAGGAATGGGACACGGAGACAGGGAAGGGGTGGGGGATAGGGAAACGGAGACAGGGAAGGGGTGGGGGAATGGGACATGGAGACAGCGAAGGGTGTCAGGAATGGGACACGGAGACAGGGAAGGTTTGGGGGAATGGGAAACGGAGACAGGGAAGGGGTGAGGGAATGGGACACAAAGACAGGGAAGGGGTGGGGGAATGGAACACGTTGACAGGGAAGGGGTGGGGGAATGGGACACGGAGACGGGGATTGGTATAGGAGAAAGGGATATAGAGACAGGGAAGGGTATGGGGTATGGGACACGGAGACAGGGAAGGGGTTGGGGAATGGGACACGGAGACAGAAAAGGGTGGAGGGGAATGGGACATGGAAACAGGGAAGGGTGGAGGGGAATGGGACAAGGAGACAGGGAAGGGTGGAGGGAAATGGGACACGGAGACAGGGAAGGGTGGAGGGGAATGGGACACGGAGATAGGGAAGGGTGGAGGGGAATGGGACATGGAGACAGGGAAGGGTGGAGGGGATGGGACACAGAGACAGGGAAGGGTGGATAGGATTGGGACACGGAGACAGGGAAGGGTGGAGGGGAATGGGACACGGAGACAGGGAAGGGGTGGGGAAATGGGACACGGCGACAGGGAAGGGTGTAGGGGAATGGGACACGGCGACAGTGAAGGGGTGGGGGATAGGGAAACGGAGACAGGGAAGGGGTAGGGGATAGGGAAACGGAGACAGGGAAGGGTGGATAGGATTGGGACACGGAGACAGGGAAGGGTGGAGGGGAATGGGACACGGAGACAGGGAAGGGGTGCGGGAATGGGACACGGAGACGGGGAATGATATAGGAGAATGGGATATAGAGACAGGGAAGGGTATGGGGAATGGGACACGGAGACAGGGAAGGGGTTGTGGAATGGGACATGGAGACAGCGAAGGGTATCAGGAATGGGACACAGAGACAGGGAAGGGTGTAGGGGATTGGGACACGGAGACAGGGAAGGGTTGACGGGAATGGGACACAGAGACAGGGAGGGGTGGAGGGGAATGGGACACAGAGACAGGGAAGGGTGGAGGGGAATGGGACACAGAGACAGGGAAGGGTGGAGGGGGAATGGGACACGGAGACAGGGAAGGGGTGGGGGAATGGGACACGGAGACAGCGAAGGGTGTCAGGAATGGGACACGGAGACAGAGAAGGGGTGGGGGAATGGGACACGGAGACAGGGAAGGGTGTAGGGGATTGGGACACAGAGACAGGGAAGGGTGGAGTGGAATGGGACACGGAGACAGGGAAGGGTGGAGGGGAATGTGACACGGACACAGAAAAGGGTGGAGGGGAATGGGACACGGAAACAGGGAAGGGTGGAGGGGAATGGGACAAGGAGACAGGGAAGGGTGGAGGGAAATGGGACACGGAGACAGGGAAGGGTGGAGGGGAATGTGACACAGACACAGAAAAGGGTGGAGGGGAATGGGACACGGAAACAGGGAAGGGTGGAGGGGAATGGGACAAGGAGACAGGGAAGGGTGGAGGGGAATGGGAGACGGAGATAGGGAAGGGTGGAGGGGAATGGGACACGGAGACAGGGAAGGGTGGAGGGGAATGGGACACGGAGACAGGGAAGGGTGGAGGGGATGGGACACAGAGACAGGGAAAGGTGGATAGGATTGGGACACGGAGACAGGGAAGGGTGGAGGGGAATGGGACACGGAGACAGGGAAGGGGTGGGGGAATGGGACACGGCGACAGGGAAGGGTGTAGGGGAATGGGTCACGGCGACAGTGAAGGGGTGGGGGATAGGGAAACGGAGACAGGGAAGGGGTAGGGGATAGGGAAACGGAGACAGGGAAGAGTGGATAGGATTGGGACATGGAGACAGGGAAGGGTGGAGGGGAATGGGACACGGAGACAGGGAAGGGGTGGGGGAATGGGACACGGAGACGGGGAATGGTATCGGAGAATGGGATATAGAGACAGGGAAGGGTATGGGGAATGGGACACGGAGACAGGGAAGGGGTTGTGGAATGGGACATGGAGACAGCGAAGGGTATCAGGAATAGGACACGGAGACAGGGATGGGGTGGGAGAATGGGAAACAGAGACAGGGAAGGGGCGGGGGAATTCGACACGGAGACAGGGAAGGGTGGACGGGAATGGGACACGGAGACAGGGAAGGGTGGAGGGGAATGGGACATGGAGACAGGGAAGGGTGGAGGGGAATGGGACATGGAGACAGGGAACGGTGGAGGGGAATGGGACACGGAGACAGGGAAGGGGTGGGGGAATGGAACACGGCGACAGGGAAGGGTGTAGGGGAATGGGACAGGGAGACAGGGAAGGGGTGGGGGATTGGGACACAGAGACAGGGAAGGGTGGAGGGGAATGGGGCACGGAGACAGGGAAGGGTGGAGGGAAATGGGACACGGAGACAGGGAAGGGTGGAGGGGAATGGGACACGGAGACAGGGAAGGGTGGAGGGGATGGGATACGGAGACAGGGAAGGGTGGATAGGAATGGGACACGGAGACAGGGCAGGGTGGAGGGGAATGGGACACGGAGACAGGGAAGTGTCTAGGGGAATGGGACACGGCGACAGGGAAGGGTGTAGGGGAATGGGACAGGGAGACAGGGAAGGGGTGGGGGATAGAGAAACGGAGACAGGGAAGGGGTGGGGTATAGGGAAACGGAGACAGGGAAGCGGTGGGGGATAGGGAA
>NW_027275229.1:0-64589 GCF_030028105.1 Mobula birostris
CACCGGTCAGTGTACAGATCTCCCCCTGAGTGACACCGGTCAGTGTACAGATCTCTGCCTGAGAGACACCGGTCAGTGTACAGATCTGCCCCTGAGAGACACCGGTCAGTGTACCGATCTCCCCCTGAGAGACACCGGTCAGTGTACAGATCTCCCCCTGAGAGACACCGGTCAGTGTACCGATCTCCCCCTGAGAGATACCGGTCAGTGTTCAGATCTCCCACTGAGAGACACTGGCCGGAGTACAGATCTCCCACTGAGAGACACTGGTCAGTGTACAGATCTCCCACTGAGAGACACTGGTCAGTGTACAGATCTCCCACTGAGAGACACAGGTCAGTGTACAGATCTCCCACTGAGAGACATCGGTCTGTGTGCGGATCTCCCCCTGAGAGACACCGGTCAGTGTACAGATCTCCCCCTGAGAGACACCAGTCAGTGTACAGATCTCCCAATGAGAGACACCGGTCAGTGTACAGATCTCCCCTGAGAGACACCGGTCAATGTACAGATCTCCCCCGAGAGGCACCGGTCACGGTACAGATCTCCCACTGAGAGACACGCGTCAGTGTACAGATCTCCCACTGAGAGGCACCGGTCAGTGTACAGATCTCCCACTGAGAGACACCGGTCAGTGTACAGATGTCCCACGAGAGACACCGGTCAGTGTACAGATCTCCCCCGAGAGGCACCGGTCCCTGTACAGATCTCCCTCTGAGAGACACGGGTCAGTGTACAGATCTCCCACCGAGAGACACCGGTCAGTGTACAGATCTCCCACTGAGAGGCACCGGTCAATGTACAGATCTCCCCCGAGAGGCACTGGTCACTGTACAGATCACCCACTGAGAGACACCGGTCAGTGTACAGATCTCCCACAGAGAGAGACGGTCAGTGTACAGATCTCCCCCTGAGAGACACCGGTCAGTGTACAGATCTCCCACTGAGAGACACCGGTCAATGTACAGATCTCTATCGAGAGGCAGCGGTCACTGTACAGATCTCCCACTGAGAGATACCGGTCAGTGTACAGATCTCCGCCTGAGAGACACCGGTCAGTGCACAGATCTCCCCCTGAGAGACACCGGTCAGAGTACAGATCTCCCCCTGAGAGACACCGGTCAGTGTACAGATCTCCCCCTGAGTGACACCGGTCAGTGTACAGATCTCTGCCTGAGAGACACCGGTCAGTGTACAGATCTGCCCCTGAGAGACACCGGTCAGTGTACCGATCTCCCCCTGAGAGACACCGGTCAGTGTACAGATCTCCCCCTGAGAGACACCGGTCAGTGTACCGATCTCCCCCTGAGAGATACCGGTCAGTGTTCAGATCTCCCACTGAGAGACACTGGCCAGAGTACAGATCTCCCACTGAGAGACACTGGTCAGTGTACAGATCTCCCACTGAGAGACACTGGTCAGTGTACAGATCTCCCACTGAGAGACACAGGTCAGTGTACAGATCTCCCACTGAGAGACATCGGTCAGTGTACGGATCTCCCCCTGAGTGACACCGGTCAGTGTACGGATCTCCCCCTGAGAGGCACCGGTCAGTGTACGGATCTCCCACTGAGTGACACCGGTCAGTGTACGGATCTCCCACTGAGAGACACCGGTCAGTGTACAGATCTCCCACTGAGAGACACCGGTCACTGCACAGATCTCCCACTGAGAGACACTGGTCAGTGTACAAATCTCCCACTGAGAGACACTGGTCAGTGTACAGATCTCCCACTGAGAGATGCAGGTCAGTGTACAGATCTCCCCCTGAGAGACACCGGTCAGTGTACAGATCTCCCCCTGAGAGACACCGGTCAGTGTACATATATCCCCCTGAGAGACACCGGTCAGTGTACAGATCTCCCACTGAGAGTCACCGGTCAGTGTACAGATCTCCCACTGAGAGGCACCGGTCAGAGTACAGATCTCCCCCTGAGAGATACCGGTCAGTGTACAGATCTCCCCCTGAGAGACACTGGTCAGTGTACAGATCTCCCACTGAGAGTCACCGGTCAGTGTACAGATCTCCCACTGAGAGACACTGGTCAGTGTACAGATCTCCCCCTGAGAGACACCGGTCAGTGTACAGATCTCTCCCTGAGAGACACCAGTCAGTGTACAGATCTCCCCCTGAGAGACACCGGTCAGTGTACAGATCTCCCACTGAGAGTCACCGGTCAGTGTACAGATCTCCCACTGAGAGACACCGGTCAGAATACAGATCTCCCACTGAAAGACACCGGTCAGTCTACAGATCTCCCACTGAGAGTCACCGGTCAGTGTACAGATCCCCTCTGAGAGACACCGGTCAGTGTACAGATCTCCCACTGAGACACACAGGTCAGTGTACAGATCTCCCACTGAGAGACACCGGTCAGTGTACAGATCTCCCCCTGAGAGACACCGGTCAGTGTACAGATCTGCCCCTGAGAGACACCGGTCAGTGTACCGATTTCCCGCTTAGAGACACCGGTCAGTGTACAGATCTCCCCCTTAGAGACACCGGTCAGTGTACCGATCTCCCCCTGAGAGATACCGGTCAGTGTTCAGATCTCCCACTGAGAGACACTGGTCAGTGTACAGATCTCCCACTGAGAGACACTGGCCAGAGTACAGATCTCCCACTGAGAACACTGGTCAGTGTACAGATCTCCCACTGAGAGACACAGGTCAGTGTACAGATCTCCCACTGAGAGACATCAGTCAGTGTACGGATCTCCCCCTGAGTGACACCGGTCAGTGTACGGATCTCCCCCTGAGAGGCACCGGTCAGTGTACGGATCTCCCACTGAGAGACACCGGTCAGTGTACAGATCTCCCACTGAGAGACACCGGTCACTGTACAGATCTCCCACTGAGAGACACTGGTCAGTGTACAAATCTCCCACTGAGAGACACTGGTCAGTGTTCAGATCTCCCACTGAGAGACACTGGTCAGTGTACAGATCTCCCACTGAGAGACACTGGCCAGAGTACAGATCTCCCACTGAGAACACTGGTCAGTGTACAGATCTCCCACTGAGAGACACAGGTCAGTGTACAGATCTCCCACTGAGAGACATCAGTCAGTGTACGGATCTCCCCCTGAGTGACACCGGTCAGTGTACGGATCTCCCCCTGAGAGGCACCGGTCAGTGTACGGATCTCCCACTGAGAGACACCGGTCAGTGTACAGATCTCCCACTGAGAGACACCGGTCACTGTACAGATCTCCCACTGAGAGACACTGGTCAGTGTACAAATCTCCCACTGAGAGACACCGGTCAGTGTACAGATCTCCCACTGAGAGACACCAGTCAGAATACAGATCTCCCACTGAGAGACACCGGTCAGTCTACAGATCTCCCACTGAGAGTCACCGGTCAGTGTACAGATCCCCTCTGAGAGACACCGGTCAGTGTACAGATCTCCCACTGAGACACACAGGTCAGTGTACAGATCTCCCACTGAGAGACACCGGTCAGTGTATAGATCTCCCCCTGAGAGACACCGGTCAGTGTACAGATCTCCCACAGAGAGACACCGGTCAGTGTACAGATCTCCCTGAGAGACACCGGTCAGTGTACAGATCTCCCCCTGAGAGACACCGGTCAGTGTACAGATCTCCCTCTGAGAGACACCAATCAGTCTACAGATCTCCCACTGAGAGACACCGGTCAGTGTGCAGAACTCCCCCTGAGAGACACAGGTCAGTGTACAGATCTCCGTGAGAGACACCGGTCAGTGTACAGATCTCCCCCTGAGTGACACCGCTCAGTGTACAGATCTCCCCCTGAGAGACTCCGGTCAGTGTACAGATCTCCGTGAGAGACACCGGTCAGTGTACAGATCTCCCCCTGAGAGACATCGGGTGTCAGTGTACAGATCTCCCTGAGTGACTCCGGTCAGTGTACAGATCTCCCCCTGAGAGACACCGGTCAGTGTACAGATCTCCCACTGAGAGACACCTGTCAGTGTACAGATCTCCCACTGAGAGACACCGGTCAGTGTACAGATCCCCACTGAGAGACACCGGTCAGTGTACAGATCTCCCACTGAGAGACATCGGTCAGTGTACAGATCTCCCCCTGAGAAAAACCGGTCAGTGTACAGATCTCCCACTGAGAGACATCGGTCAGTGTACAGATCTCCCCCTGAGAGAAATCGGTCAGTGTACAGATCTCCCACTGAGAGACACTGGTGAGTGTACAGATCTCCCACTGAGAGACAGCGGTCAGTGTACAGATCTACCACTGAGAGACACCGGTCAGTGTACAGATCTCCCCCTGAGAGACACCGGTCAGTGTACAGATATCCCCCTGAGAGACACCGGTCAGTGTACAGATCTCCCCCTGAGAGACACCTGTCAGTGTACAGATATCCCCCTGAGAGACACCGGTCAGTGTACAGATCTCCCACTGAGAGACACCGGTTAGTGTACAGATCTCCCACTGAGAGACATCGGTCAGTGTACAGATCTCCCCCTGAGAGACACCGGTCAGTGTACGGATCTCCCCCTGAGTGACACCGGTCAGTGTACGGATCTCCCCCTGAGAGGCACCGGTCAGTGTACGGATCTCCCACTGAGAGACACCGGTCAGTGTACAGATCTCCCACTGAGAGACACTGGTCAGTGTACAAATCTCCCACTGAGACACACTGGTCAGTGTACAGATCTCCCACTGAGAGACGCAGGTCAGTGTACAGATCTCCCCATGAGAGACACCGGTCAGTGTACAGATCTCCCCCTGAGAGGCACCGGTCAGTGTACAGATATCCCCCTGAGAGACACCGCTCAGTGTACAGATCTCCCACTGAGAGTCACCGGTCAGTGTACAGATCTCCCACTGAGAGGCTCCGGTCAGAGTACAGATCTCCCCCTGAGAGATACCGGTCCGTGTACAGATCTCGCCCTGAGAGACACCGGTCAGTGTACAGATCTCCCACTGAGAGTCACCGGTCAGTGTACAGATGCCATCTGAGAGACACCGGTCAGTGTACAGATCTCCCACTGAGAGTCACCGGTCAGTGTACAGATCTCCCCCTGAGAGACACCGGTCAGTGTACAGATCTCCCCCTGAGAGACACCGGTCAGTGTACAGATCTCTCCCAGAGAGACACCGGTCAGTTTACAGATCTCCCCCTGAGAGACACCGGTCAGTGTACAGATCTCCCACTGAGAGTCACCGGTCAGTGTACAGATCTCCCACTGAGAGACACCGGTCAGAGTACAGATCTCCCACTGAGAGTCACCGGTCAGTGTACTAATCTCCCACTGAGAGTCACCGGTCAGTGTACAGATCCCCTCTGAGAGACACCGGTCAGTGTACAGATCTCCCACTGAGACACACCGGTCAGTGTACAGATCTCCCACTGAGAGACACCGGTCAGTGTATAGATCTCCCCCTGAGAGACACCGGTCAGTGTACAGATCTCCCACAGAGAGACACCGGTCAGTTTTTCAGATCTCCCTGAGAGACACCGGTCAGTATACCGATCTCCCCCTGAGAGACACCGGTCAGTGTACAGATCTCCCTCTGAGAGACACCGGTCAGTCTACAGATCTCCCACTGAGAGACACCGGTCAGTGTACAGATCTCCCCCTGAGAGACACAGGTCTGTGTACAGATCTCCGTGAGAGACACCGGTCAGTGTACATATCTCCCCCTGAGTGACACCGGTCAGTGTACAGATCTCCCACTGAGAGACACCGGTCAATGTACAGATCTCTCTGACAGACACCGGTCAGTGTACAGATCTCCCACTGAGAGACACCGGTCAGTGTACAGATCTCCCACTGAGAGACACCGGTCAGTGCACAGATCTCCCCCTGAGAGACACTGGTCAGTGTACAGATCTCCCACTGAGAGACACCGGTCAGTGTACAGATCTCTCCCTGAGAGACACCAGTCAGTGTACAGATCTCCCACTGAGAGACACCGGTCAGTGTACAGATCTCCCCTTGAGAGACACCGGTCAGTGTACAGATCTCCCCCTGAGAGACACAGATCAGTGTACAGATCTCCCTGAGAGACACCGGTCAGTGTACAGATCTCCCCCTGAGAGACACCGGTCAGTGTACAGATCTTCCCCTGAGAGACACCGGTCAGTGTACAGATCTCCCACTGAGAGACACCGGTCAGTGTACAGATCTCCCACTGAGAGACACCGGTCAGTGTACAGATCCCCCCTGAGAGACACCGGTCAGCGTACAGATCTCCCACTGAGAGACATCGGCCAGTGTACAGATCTCCCCCTGAGAGAAACCGATCAGTGTACAGATCTCCCACTGAGAGACATCGGTCAGTGTACAGATCTCCCCCTGAGAGAAACCGGTCAGTGTACAGATCTCCCACTGAGAGACACTGGTCAGTGTACAGATCCCCCACTGAGAGACAGCGGTCAGTGTACAGATCTCCCACTGAGAGACACCGGTCAGTGTACAGATCTCCCCCTGAGAGACACCGGTCAGTGTACAGATATCCCCCTGAGAGACACCGGTCAGTGTACAGATCTCCCCCTGAGTGACACCGCTCAGTGTACAGATCTCCCCCTGAGAGACTCCGGTCAGTGTACAGATCTCCGTGAGAGACACCGGTCAGTGTACAGATCTCCCCCTGAGAGACATCGGGTGTCAGTGTACAGATCTCCCTGAGTGACTCCGGTCAGTGTACAGATCTCCCCCTGAGAGACACCGGTCAGTGTACAGATCTCCCACTGAGAGACACCTGTCAGTGTACAGATCTCCCACTGAGAGACATCGGTCAGTGTACAGATCTCCCCCTGAGAGAAATCGGTCAGTGTACAGATCTCCCACTGAGAGACACTGGTGAGTGTACAGATCTCCCACTGAGAGACAGCGGTCAGTGTACAGATCTACCACTGAGAGACACCGGTCAGTGTACAGATCTCCCCCTGAGAGACACCGGTCAGTGTACAGATATCCCCCTGAGAGACACCGGTCAGTGTACAGATCTCCCCCTGAGAGACACCTGTCAGTGTACAGATATCCCCCTGAGAGACACCGGTCAGTGTACAGATCTCCCACTGAGACACACCGGTTAGTGTACAGATCTCCCACTGAGAGACATCGGTCAGTGTACAGATCTCCCCCTGAGAGACACCGGTCAGTGTACGGATCTCCCCCTGAGTGACACCGGTCAGTGTACGGATCTCCCCCTGAGAGGCACCGGTCAGTGTACGGATCTCCCACTGAGAGACACCGGTCAGTGTACAGATCTCCCACTGAGAGACACCGGTCACTGTACAGATCTCCCACTGAGAGACACTGGTCAGTGTACAAATCTCCCACTGAGACACACTGGTCAGTGTACAGATATCCCACTGAGAGACGCAGGTCAGTGTACAGATCTCCCCATGAGAGACACCGGTCAGTGTACAGATCTCCCCCTGAGAGGCACCGGTCAGTGTACAGATATCCCCCTGAGAGACACCGCTCAGTGTACAGATCTCCCACTGAGAGTCACCGGTCAGTGTACAGATCTCCCACTGAGAGGCTCCGGTCAGAGTACAGATCTCCCCCTGAGAGATACCGGTCCGTGTACAGATCTCGCCCTGAGAGACACCGGTCAGTGTACAGATCTCCCACTGAGAGTCACCGGTCAGTGTACAGATCCCATCTGAGAGACACCGGTCAGTGTACAGATCTCCCACTGAGAGTCACCGGTCAGTGTACAGATCTCCCCCTGAGAGACACCGGTCAGTGTACAGATCTCCCCCTGAGAGACACCGGTCAGTGTACAGATCTCTCCCAGAGAGACACCGGTCAGTGTACAGATCTCCCCCTGAGAGACACCGGTCAGTGTACAGATCTCCCACTGAGAGTCACCGGTCAGTGTACAGATCTCCCACTGAGAGACACCGGTCAGAGTACAGATCTCCCACTGAGAGACACCGGTCAGTGTACAGATCTCCCCCTGAGAGACATCGGGTGTCAGTGTACAGATCTCCCTGAGTGACTCCGGTCAGTGTACAGATCTCCCCCTGAGAGACACTGGTCAGTGTACAGATCTCCCACTGAGAGACACCTGTCAGTGTACAGATCTCCCACTGAGAGACACCGGTCAGTGTACAGATCCCCACTGAGAGACACCGGTCAGTGTACAGATCTCCCACTGAGAGACATCGGTCAGTGTACAGATCTCCCCCTGAGAAAAACCGGTCAGTGTACAGATCTCCCACTGAGAGACATCGGTCAGTGTACAGATCTCCCCCTGAGAGAAATCGGTCAGTGTACAGATCTCCCACTGAGAGACACTGGTGAGTGTACAGATCTCCCACTGAGAGACAGCGGTCAGTGTACAGATCTACCACTGAGAGACACCGGTCAGTGTACAGATCTCCCCCTGAGAGACACCGGTCAGTGTACAGATATCCCCCTGAGAGACACCGGTCAGTGTACAGATCTCCCCCTGAGAGACACCTGTCAGTGTACAGATATCCCCCTGAGAGACACCGGTCAGTGTACAGATCTCCCACTGAGAGACACCGGTTAGTGTACAGATCTCCCACTGAGAGACATCGGTCAGTGTACAGATCTCCCCCTGAGAGACACCGGTCAGTGTACGGATCTCCCCCTGAGTGACACCGGTCAGTGTACGGATCTCCCCCTGAGAGGCACCGGTCAGTGTACGGATCTCCCACTGAGAGACACCGGTCAGTGTACAGATCTCCCACTGAGACACACTGGTCAGTGTACAGATCTCCCACTGAGAGACGCAGGTCAGTGTACAGATCTCCCCATGAGAGACACCGGTCAGTGTACAGATCTCCCCCTGAGAGGCACCGGTCAGTGTACAGATATCCCCCTGAGAGACACCGCTCAGTGTACAGATCTCCCACTGAGAGTCACCGGTCAGTGTACAGATCTCCCACTGAGAGGCTCCGGTCAGAGTACAGATCTCCCCCTGAGAGATACCGGTCCGTGTACAGATCTCGCCCTGAGAGACACCGGTCAGTGTACAGATCTCCCACTGAGAGTCACCGGTCAGTGTACAGATGCCATCTGAGAGACACCGGTCAGTGTACAGATCTCCCACTGAGAGTCACCGGTCAGTGTACAGATCTCCCCCTGAGAGACACCGGTCAGTGTACAGATCTCCCCCTGAGAGACACCGGTCAGTGTACAGATCTCTCCCAGAGAGACACCGGTCAGTGTACAGATCTCCCCCTGAGAGACACCGGTCAGTGTACAGATCTCCCACTGAGAGTCACCGGTCAGTGTACAGATCTCCCACTGAGAGTCACCGGTCAGTGTACAGATCTCCCACTGAGAGTCACCGGTCAGTGTACAGATCCCCTCTGAGAGACACCGGTCAGTGTACAGATCTCCCACTGAGACACACCGGTCAGTGTACAGATCTCCCACTGAGAGACACCGGTCAGTGTATAGATCTCCCCCTGAGAGACACCGGTCAGTGTACAGATCTCCCACAGAGAGACACCGGTCAGTGTACAGATCTCCCTGAGAGACACCGGTCAGTATACCGATCTCCCCCTGAGAGACACCGGTCAGTGTACAGATCTCCCTCTGAGAGACACCGGTCAGTCTACAGATCTCCCACTGAGAGACACCGGTCAGTGTACAGATCTCCCCCTGAGAGACACAGGTCTGTGTACAGATCTCCGTGAGAGACACCGGTCAGTGTACATATCTCCCCCTGAGTGACACCGGTCACTGTACAGATCTACCCCTGAGAGACACCGGTCAGTGTACAGATCTCCCACTGAGAGATACCGGTCAGTGTACAGATCTCCCACTGAGAGACACCGGTCAATGTACAGATCTCTCTGACAGACACCGGTCAGTGTACAGATCTCCCACTGAGAGACACCGGTCAGTGTACAGATCTCCCACTGAGAGACACCGGTCAGTGCACAGATCTCCCCCTGAGAGACACTGGTCAGTGTACAGATCTCCCACTGAGAGACACCGGTCAGTGTACAGATCTCTCCCTGAGAGACACCGGTCAGTGTACAGATCTCCCACTGAGAGACACCGGTCAGTGTACAGATCTCCCCTTGAGAGACACCGGTCAGTGTACAGATCTCCCCCTGAGAGACACAGATCAGTGTACAGATCTCCCTGAGAGACACCGGTCAGTGTACAGATCTCCCCCTGAGAGACACCGGTCAGTGTACAGATCTTCCCCTGAGAGACACCGGTCAGTGTACAGATCTCCCACTGAGAGACACCGGTCAGTGTACAGATCTCCCACTGAGAGACACCGGTCAGTGTACAGATCCCCCCTGAGAGACACCGGTCAGCGTACAGATCTCCCACTGAGAGACATCGGCCAGTGTACAGATCTCCCCCTGAGAGAAACCGATCAGTGTACAGATCTCCCACTGAGAGACATCGGTCAGTGTACAGATCTCCCCCTGAGAGAAACCGGTCAGTGTACAGATCTCCCACTGAGAGACACTGGTCAGTGTACAGATCCCCCACTGAGAGACAGCGGTCAGTGTACAGATCTCCCACTGAGAGACACCGGTCAGTGTACAGATCTCCCCCTGAGAGACACCGGTCAGTGTACAGATATCCCCCTGAGAGACACCGGTCAGTGTACAGATCTCCCCCTGAGTGACACCGCTCAGTGTACAGATCTCCCCCTGAGAGACTCCGGTCAGTGTACAGATCTCCGTGAGAGACACCGGTCAGTGTACAGATCTCCCCCTGAGAGACATCGGGTGTCAGTGTACAGATCTCCCTGAGTGACTCCGGTCAGTGTACAGATCTCCCCCTGAGAGACACCGGTCAGTGTACAGATCTCCCACTGAGAGACACCTGTCAGTGTACAGATCTCCCACTGAGAGACACCGGTCAGTGTACAGATCCCCACTGAGAGACACCGGTCAGTGTACAGATCTCCCACTGAGAGACATCGGTCAGTGTACAGATCTCCCACTGAGAGACATCGGTCAGTGTACAGATCTCCCCCTGAGAGAAATCGGTCAGTGTACAGATCTCCCACTGAGAGACACTGGTGAGTGTACAGATCTCCCACTGAGAGACAGCGGTCAGTGTACGGATCTCCCACTGAGAGACACCGGTCAGTGTACAGATCTCCCACTGAGAGACACTGGTCAGTGTACAAATCTCCCACTGAGACACACTGGTCAGTGTACAGATCTCCCACTGAGAGACGCAGGTCAGTGTACAGATCTCCCCATGAGAGACACCGGTCAGTGTACAGATCTCCCCCTGAGAGGCACCGGTCAGTGTACAGATATCCCCCTGAGAGACACCGCTCAGTGTACAGATCTCCCACTGAGAGTCACCGGTCAGTGTACAGATCTCCCACTGAGAGGCTCCGGTCAGAGTACAGATCTCCCCCTGAGAGATACCGGTCCGTGTACAGATCTCGCCCTGAGAGACACCGGTCAGTGTACAGATCTCCCACTGAGAGTCACCGGTCAGTGTACAGATGCCATCTGAGAGACACCGGTAAGTGTACAGATCTCCCACTGAGAGTCACCGGTCAGTGTACAGATCTCCCCCTGAGAGACACCGGTCAGTGTACAGATCTCCCCCTGAGAGACACCGGTCAGTGTACAGATCTCTCCCAGAGAGACACCGGTCAGTTTACAGATCTCCCCCTGAGAGACACCGGTCAGTGTACAGATCTCCCACTGAGAGTCACCGGTCAGTGTACAGATCTCCCACTGAGAGACACCGGTCAGAGTACAGATCTCCCACTGAGAGTCACCGGTCAGTGTACAAATCTCCCACTGAGAGTCACCGGTCAGTGTACAGATCCCCTCTGAGAGACACCGGTCAGTGTACAGATCTCCCACTGAGACACACCGGTCAGTGTACAGATCTCCCACTGAGAGACACCGGTCAGTGTATAGATCTCCCCCTGAGAGACACCGGTCAGTGTACAGATCTCCCACAGAGAGACACCGGTCAGTGTACAGATCTCCCTGAGAGACACCGGTCAGTATACCGATCTCCCCCTGAGAGACACCGGTCAGTGTACAGATCTCCCTCTGAGAGACACCGGTCAGTCTACAGATCTCCCACTGAGAGACACCGGTCAGTGTACAGATCTCCCCCTGAGAGACACAGGTCTGTGTACAGATCTCCGTGAGAGACACCGGTCAGTGTACATATCTCCCCCTGAGTGACACCGGTCAGTGTACAGATCTCCCACTGAGAGACACCGGTCAATGTACAGATCTCTCTGACAGACACCGGTCAGTGTACAGATCTCCCACTGAGAGACACCGGTCAGTGTACAGATCTCCCACTGAGAGACACCGGTCAGTGCACAGATCTCCCCCTGAGAGACACTGGTCAGTGTACAGATCTCCCACTGAGAGACACCGGTCAGTGTACAGATCTCTCCCTGAGAGACACCAGTCAGTGTACAGATCTCCCACTGAGAGACACCGGTCAGTGTACAGATCTCCCCTTGAGAGACACCGGTCAGTGTACAGATCTCCCCCTGAGAGACACAGATCAGTGTACAGATCTCCCTGAGAGACACCGGTCAGTGTACAGATCTCCCCCTGAGAGACACCGGTCAGTGTACAGATCTTCCCCTGAGAGACACCGGTCAGTGTACAGATCTCCCACTGAGAGACACCGGTCAGTGTACAGATCTCCCACTGAGAGACACCGGTCAGTGTACAGATCCCCCCTGAGAGACACCGGTCAGCGTACAGATCTCCCACTGAGAGACATCGGCCAGTGTACAGATCTCCCCCTGAGAGAAACCGATCAGTGTACAGATCTCCCACTGAGAGACATCGGTCAGTGTACAGATCTCCCCCTGAGAGAAACCGGTCAGTGTACAGATCTCCCACTGAGAGACACTGGTCAGTGTACAGATCCCCCACTGAGAGACAGCGGTCAGTGTACAGATCTCCCACTGAGAGACACCGGTCAGTGTACAGATCTCCCCCTGAGAGACACCGGTCAGTGTACAGATATCCCCCTGAGAGACACCGGTCAGTGTACAGATCTCCCCCTGAGTGACACCGCTCAGTGTACAGATCTCCCCCTGAGAGACTCCGGTCAGTGTACAGATCTCCGTGAGAGACACCGGTCAGTGTACAGATCTCCCCCTGAGAGACATCGGGTGTCAGTGTACAGATCTCCCTGAGTGACTCCGGTCAGTGTACAGATCTCCCCCTGAGAGACACCGGTCAGTGTACAGATCTCCCACTGAGAGACACCTGTCAGTGTACAGATCTCCCACTGAGAGACACCGGTCAGTGTACAGATCCCCACTGAGAGACACCGGTCAGTGTACAGATCTCCCACTGAGAGACATCGGTCAGTGTACAGATCTCCCACTGAGAGACATCGGTCAGTGTACAGATCTCCCCCTGAGAGAAATCGGTCAGTGTACAGATCTCCCACTGAGAGACACTGGTGAGTGTACAGATCTCCCACTGAGAGACAGCGGTCAGTGTACAGATCTACCACTGAGAGACACCGGTCAGTGTACAGATCTCCCCCTGAGAGACACCGGTCAGTGTACAGATATCCCCCTGAGAGACACCGGTCAGTGTGCAGATCTCCCCCTGAGAGACACCTGTCAGTGTACAGATATCCCCCTGAGAGACACCGGTCAGTGTACAGATCTCCCACTGAGACACACCGGTTAGTGTACAGATCTCCCACTGAGAGACATCGGTCAGTGTACAGATCTCCCCCTGAGAGACACCGGTCAGTGTACGGATCTCCCCCTGAGTGACACCGGTCAGTGTACGGATCTCCCCCTGAGAGGCACCGGTCAGTGTACGGATCTCCCACTGAGAGACACCGGTCAGTGTACAGATCTCCCACTGAGAGACACCGGTCACTGTACAGATCTCCCACTGAGAGACACTGGTCAGTGTACAAATCTCCCACTGAGACACACTGGTCAGTGTACAGATATCCCACTGAGAGACGCAGGTCAGTGTACAGATCTCCCCATGAGAGACACCGGTCAGTGTACAGATCTCCCCCTGAGAGGCACCGGTCAGTGTACAGATATCCCCCTGAGAGACACCGCTCAGTGTACAGATCTCCCACTGAGAGTCACCGGTCAGTGTACAGATCTCCCACTGAGAGGCTCCGGTCAGAGTACAGATCTCCCCCTGAGAGATACCGGTCCGTGTACAGATCTCGCCCTGAGAGACACCGGTCAGTGTACAGATCTCCCACTGAGAGTCACCGGTCAGTGTACAGATCCCATCTGAGAGACACCGGTCAGTGTACAGATCTCCCACTGAGAGTCACCGGTCAGTGTACAGATCTCCCCCTGAGAGACACCGGTCAGTGTACAGATCTCCCCCTGAGAGACACCGGTCAGTGTACAGATCTCTCCCAGAGAGACACCGGTCAGTGTACAGATCTCCCCCTGAGAGACACCGGTCCGTGTACAGATCTCCCACTGAGAGTCACCGGTCAGTGTACAGATCTCCCACTGAGAGACACCGGTCAGAGTACAGATCTCCCACTGAGAGACACCGGTCAGTGTACAGATCTCCCCCTGAGAGACATCGGGTGTCAGTGTACAGATCTCCCTGACTGACTCCGGTCAGTGTACAGATCTCCCCCTGAGAGACACCGGTCAGTGTACAGATCTCCCACTGAGAGACACCTGTCAGTGTACAGATCTCCCACTGAGAGACACCGGTCAGTGTACAGATCCCCACTGAGAGACACCGGTCAGTGTACAGATCTCCCACTGAGAGACATCGGTCAGTGTACAGATCTCCCCCTGAGAAAAACCGGTCAGTGTACAGATCTCCCACTGAGAGACATCGGTCAGTGTACAGATCTCCCCCTGAGAGAAATCGGTCAGTGTACAGATCTCCCACTGAGAGACACTGGTGAGTGTACAGATCTCCCACTGAGAGACAGCGGTCAGTGTACAGATCTACCACTGAGAGACACCGGTCAGTGTACAGATCTCCCCCTGAGAGACACCGGTCAGTGTACAGATATCCCCCTGAGAGACACCGGTCAGTGTACAGATCTCCCCCTGAGAGACACCTGTCAGTGTACAGATATCCCCCTGAGAGACACCGGTCAGTGTACAGATCTCCCACTGAGAGACACCGGTTAGTGTACAGATCTCCCACTGAGAGACATCGGTCAGTGTACAGATCTCCCCCTGAGAGACACCGGTCAGTGTACGGATCTCCCCCTGAGTGACACCGGTCAGTGTACGGATCTCCCCCTGAGAGGCACCGGTCAGTGTACGGATCTCCCACTGAGAGACACCGGTCAGTGTACAGATCTCCCACTGAGACACACTGGTCAGTGTACAGATCTCCCACTGAGAGACGCAGGTCAGTGTACAGATCTCCCCATGAGAGACACCGGTCAGTGTACAGATCTCCCCCTGAGAGGCACCGGTCAGTGTACAGATATCCCCCTGAGAGACACCGCTCAGTGTACAGATCTCCCACTGAGAGTCACCGGTCAGTGTACAGATCTCCCACTGAGAGGCTCCGGTCAGAGTACAGATCTCCCCCTGAGAGATACCGGTCCGTGTACAGATCTCGCCCTGAGAGACACCGGTCAGTGTACAGATCTCCCACTGAGAGTCACCGGTCAGTGTACAGATGCCATCTGAGAGACACCGGTCAGTGTACAGATCTCCCACTGAGAGTCACCGGTCAGTGTACAGATCTCCCCCTGAGAGACACCGGTCAGTGTACAGATCTCCCCCTGAGAGACACCGGTCAGTGTACAGATCTCTCCCAGAGAGACACCGGTCAGTGTACAGATCTCCCCCTGAGAGACACCGGTCAGTGTACAGATCTCCCACTGAGAGTCACCGGTCAGTGTACAGATCTCCCACTGAGAGACACCGGTCAGAGTACAGATCTCCCACTGAGAGTCACCGGTCAGTGTACAGATCTCCCACTGAGAGTCACCGGTCAGTGTACAGATCCCCTCTGAGAGACACCGGTCAGTGTACAGATCTCCCACTGAGACACACCGGTCAGTGTACAGATCTCCCACTGAGAGACACCGGTCAGTGTATAGATCTCCCCCTGAGAGACACCGGTCAGTGTACAGATCTCCCACAGAGAGACACCGGTCAGTGTACAGATCTCCCTGAGAGACACCGGTCAGTATACCGATCTCCCCCTGAGAGACACCGGTCAGTGTACAGATCTCCCTCTGAGAGACACCGGTCAGTCTACAGATCTCCCACTGAGAGACACCGGTCAGTGTACAGATCTCCCCCTGAGAGACACAGGTCTGTGTACAGATCTCCGTGAGAGACACCGGTCAGTGTACATATCTCCCCCTGAGTGACACCGGTCACTGTACAGATCTACCCCTGAGAGACACCGGTCAGTGTACAGATCTCCCACTGAGAGATACCGGTCAGTGTACAGATCTCCCACTGAGAGACACCGGTCAATGTACAGATCTCTCTGACAGACACCGGTCAGTGTACAGATCTCCCACTGAGAGACACCGGTCAGTGTACAGATCTCCCACTGAGAGACACCGGTCAGTGCACAGATCTCCCCCTGAGAGACACTGGTCAGTGTACAGATCTCCCACTGAGAGACACCGGTCAGTGTACAGATCTCTCCCTGAGAGACACCGGTCAGTGTACAGATCTCCCACTGAGAGACACCGGTCAGTGTACAGATCTCCCCTTGAGAGACACCGGTCAGTGTACAGATCTCCCCCTGAGAGACACAGATCAGTGTACAGATCTCCCTGAGAGACACCGGTCAGTGTACAGATCTCCCCCTGAGAGACACCGGTCAGTGTACAGATCTTCCCCTGAGAGACACCGGTCAGTGTACAGATCTCCCACTGAGAGACACCGGTCAGTGTACAGATCTCCCACTGAGAGACACCGGTCAGTGTACAGATCCCCCCTGAGAGACACCGGTCAGCGTACAGATCTCCCACTGAGAGACATCGGCCAGTGTACAGATCTCCCCCTGAGAGAAACCGATCAGTGTACAGATCTCCCACTGAGAGACATCGGTCAGTGTACAGATCTCCCCCTGAGAGAAACCGGTCAGTGTACAGATCTCCCACTGAGAGACACTGGTCAGTGTACAGATCCCCCACTGAGAGACAGCGGTCAGTGTACAGATCTCCCACTGAGAGACACCGGTCAGTGTACAGATCTCCCCCTGAGAGACACCGGTCAGTGTACAGATATCCCCCTGAGAGACACCGGTCAGTGTACAGATCTCCCCCTGAGTGACACCGCTCAGTGTACAGATCTCCCCCTGAGAGACTCCGGTCAGTGTACAGATCTCCGTGAGAGACACCGGTCAGTGTACAGATCTCCCCCTGAGAGACATCGGGTGTCAGTGTACAGATCTCCCTGAGTGACTCCGGTCAGTGTACAGATCTCCCCCTGAGAGACACCGGTCAGTGTACAGATCTCCCACTGAGAGACACCTGTCAGTGTACAGATCTCCCACTGAGAGACACCGGTCAGTGTACAGATCCCCACTGAGAGACACCGGTCAGTGTACAGATCTCCCACTGAGAGACATCGGTCAGTGTACAGATCTCCCACTGAGAGACATCGGTCAGTGTACAGATCTCCCCCTAAGAGAAATCGGTCAGTGTACAGATCTCCCACTGAGAGACACTGGTGAGTGTACAGATCTCCCACTGAGAGACAGCGGTCAGTGTACAGATCTACCACTGAGAGACACCGGTCAGTGTACAGATCTCCCCCTGAGAGACACCGGTCAGTGTACAGATATCCCCCTGAGAGACACCGGTCAGTGTACAGATCTCCCCCTGAGAGACACCTGTCAGTGTACAGATATCCCCCTGAGAGACACCGGTCAGTGTACAGATCTCCCACTGAGAGACACCGGTTAGTGTACAGATCTCCCACTGAGAGACATCGGTCAGTGTACAGATCTCCCCCTGAGAGACACCGGTCAGTGTACGGATCTCCCCCTGAGTGACACCGGTCAGTGTACGGATCTCCCCCTGAGAGGCACCGGTCAGTGTACGGATCTCCCACTGAGAGACACCGGTCAGTGTACAGATCTCCCACTGAGAGACACCGGTCACTGTACAGATCTCCCACTGAGAGACACTGGTCAGTGTACAAATCTCCCACTGAGAGACGCAGGTCAGTGTACAGATCTCCCCATGAGAGACACCGGTCAGTGTACAGATCTCCCCCTGAGAGGCACCGGTCAGTGTACAGATATCCCCCTGAGAGACACCGCTCAGTGTACAGATCTCCCACTGAGAGTCACCGGTCAGTGTACAGATCTCCCACTGAGAGGCCCCGGTCAGAGTACAGATCTCCCCCTGAGAGATACCGGTCCGTGTACAGATCTCGCCCTGAGAGACACCGGTCAGTGTACAGATCTCCCACTGAGAGTCACCGGTCAGTGTACAGATCCCATCTGAGAGACACCGGTCAGTGTACAGATCTCCCACTGAGAGTCACCGGTCAGTGTACAGATCTCCCCCTGAGAGACACCGGTCAGTGTACAGATCTCCCCCTGAGAGACACCGGTCAGTGTACAGATCTCTCCCAGAGAGACACCGGTCAGTGTACAGATCTCCCCCTGAGAGACACCGGTCAGTGTACAGATCTCCCACTGAGAGTCACCGGTCAGTGTACAGATCTCCCACTGAGAGACACCGGTCAGAGTACAGATCTCCCACTGAGAGACACCGGTCAGTGTACAGATCTCCCACTGAGAGTCACCGGTCAGTGTACAGATCTCCTCTGAGAGACACCGGTCAGTGTACAGATCTCCCACTGAGACACACCGGTCAGTGTACAGATCTCCCACTGAGAGACACCGGTCAGTGTATAGATCTCCCCCTGAGAGACACCGGTCAGTGTACAGATCTCCCACAGAGAGACACCGGTCAGTGTACAGATCTCCCTGAGAGACACCGGTCAGTATACCGATCTCCCCCTGAGAGACACCGGTCAGTGTACAGATCTCCCTCTGAGAGACACCGGTCAGTCTACAGATCTCCCACTGAGAGACACCGGTCAGTGTACAGATCTCCCCCTGAGAGACACAGGTCTGTGTACAGATCTCCGTGAGAGACACCGGTCAGTGTACATATCTCCCCCTGAGTGACACCGGTCAGTGTACAGATCTACCCCTGAGAGACACCGGTCAGTGTACAGATCTCCCACTGAGAGATACCGGTCAGTGTACAGATCTCCCACTGAGAGACACTGGTCAGTGTACAGATCCCCCACTGAGAGACAGCGGTCAGTGTACAGATCTCCCACTGAGAGACACCGGTCAGTGTACAGATCTCCCCCTGAGAGACACCGGTCAGTGTACAGATATCCCCCTGAGAGACACCGGTCAGTGTACAGATCTCCCCCTGAGTGACACCGCTCAGTGTACAGATCTCCCCCTGAGAGACTCCGGTCAGTGTACAGATCTCCGTGAGAGACACCGGTCAGTGTACAGATCTCCCCCTGAGAGACATCGGGTGTCAGTGTACAGATCTCCCTGAGTGACTCCGGTCAGTGTACAGATCTCCCCCTGAGAGACACCGGTCAGTGTACAGATCTCCCACTGAGAGACACCTGTCAGTGTACAGATCTCCCACTGAGAGACACCGGTCAGTGTACAGATCCCCACTGAGAGACACCGGTCAGTGTACAGATCTCCCACTGAGAGACATCGGTCAGTGTACAGATCTCCCACTGAGAGACATCGGTCAGTGTACAGATCTCCCCCTAAGAGAAATCGGTCAGTGTACAGATCTCCCACTGAGAGACACTGGTGAGTGTACAGATCTCCCACTGAGAGACAGCGGTCAGTGTACAGATCTACCACTGAGAGACACCGGTCAGTGTACAGATCTCCCCCTGAGAGACACCGGTCAGTGTACAGATATCCCCCTGAGAGACACCGGTCAGTGTACAGATCTCCCCCTGAGAGACACCTGTCAGTGTACAGATATCCCCCTGAGAGACACCGGTCAGTGTACAGATCTCCCACTGAGAGACACCGGTTAGTGTACAGATCTCCCACTGAGAGACATCGGTCAGTGTACAGATCTCCCCCTGAGAGACACCGGTCAGTGTACGGATCTCCCCCTGAGTGACACCGGTCAGTGTACGGATCTCCCCCTGAGAGGCACCGGTCAGTGTACGGATCTCCCACTGAGAGACACCGGTCAGTGTACAGATCTCCCACTGAGAGACACCGGTCACTGTACAGATCTCCCACTGAGAGACACTGGTCAGTGTACAAATCTCCCACTGAGAGACGCAGGTCAGTGTACAGATCTCCCCATGAGAGACACCGGTCAGTGTACAGATCTCCCCCTGAGAGGCACCGGTCAGTGTACAGATATCCCCCTGAGAGACACCGCTCAGTGTACAGATCTCCCACTGAGAGTCACCGGTCAGTGTACAGATCTCCCACTGAGAGGCTCCGGTCAGAGTACAGATCTCCCCCTGAGAGATACCGGTCCGTGTACAGATCTCGCCCTGAGAGACACCGGTCAGTGTACAGATCTCCCACTGAGAGTCACCGGTCAGTGTACAGATCCCATCTGAGAGACACCGGTCAGTGTACAGATCTCCCACTGAGAGTCACCGGTCAGTGTACAGATCTCCCCCTGAGAGACACCGGTCAGTGTACAGATCTCCCCCTGAGAGACACCGGTCAGTGTACAGATCTCTCCCAGAGAGACACCGGTCAGTGTACAGATCTCCCCCTGAGAGACACCGGTCAGTGTACAGATCTCCCACTGAGAGTCACCGGTCAGTGTACAGATCTCCCACTGAGAGACACCGGTCAGAGTACAGATCTCCCACTGAGAGACACCGGTCAGTGTACAGATCTCCCACTGAGAGTCACCGGTCAGTGTACAGATCTCCTCTGAGAGACACCGGTCAGTGTACAGATCTCCCACTGAGACACACCGGTCAGTGTACAGATCTCCCACTGAGAGACACCGGTCAGTGTATAGATCTCCCCCTGAGAGACACCGGTCAGTGTACAGATCTCCCACAGAGAGACACCGGTCAGTGTACAGATCTCCCTGAGAGACACCGGTCAGTATACCGATCTCCCCCTGAGAGACACCGGTCAGTGTACAGATCTCCCTCTGAGAGACACCGGTCAGTCTACAGATCTCCCACTGAGAGACACCGGTCAGTGTACAGATCTCCCCCTGAGAGACACAGGTCTGTGTACAGATCTCCGTGAGAGACACCGGTCAGTGTACATATCTCCCCCTGAGTGACACCGGTCAGTGTACAGATCTACCCCTGAGAGACACCGGTCAGTGTACAGATCTCCCACTGAGAGATACCGGTCAGTGTACAGATCTCCCACTGAGAGACACCGGTCAGTGTACAGATCTCTCTGACAGACACCGGTCAGTGTACAGATCTCCCACTGAGAGACACCGGTCAGTGTACAGATCTCCCACTGAGAGACACCGGTCAGTGTACAGATCTCCCCCTGAGAGACACTGGTCAGTGTACAGATCTCCCACTGAGAGACACCGGTCAGTGTACAGATCTCTCCCTGAGAGACACCGGTCAGTGTACAGATCTCCCACTGAGAGACACCGGTCAGTGTACAGATCTCCCCTTGAGAGACACCGGTCAGTGTACAGATCTCCCCCTGAGAGACACCGGTCAGTGTACAGATCTCCCTGAGAGACACCGGTCAGTGTACAGATCTTCCCCTGAGAGACACCGGTCAGTGTACAGATCTCCCACTGAGAGACACCGGTCAGTGTACAGATCTCCCACTGAGAGACACCAGTCAGTGTACAGATCCCCCCTGAGAGACACCGGTCAGCGTACAGATCTCCCACTGAGAGACATCGGCCAGTGTACAGATCTCCCCCTGAGAGAAACCGATCAGTGTACAGATCTCCCACTGAGAGACATCGGTCAGTGTACAGATCTCCCCCTGAGAGAAACCGGTCAGTGTACAGATCTCCCACTGAGAGACACTGGTCAGTGTACAGATCCCCCACTGAGAGACAGCGGTCAGTGTACAGATCTCCCACTGAGAGACACCGGTCAGTGTACAGATCTCCCCCTGAGAGACACCGGTCAGTGTACAGATATCCCCCTGAGAGACACCGGTCAGTGTACAGATCTCCCCCTGAGAGACACCGGTCAGTGTACAGATCTCGCCCTGAGAGACACCGGTCAGTGTACAGATCTCCCCCTGAGAGACACCGGTCAGTGTACAGATCTCCCCCTGAGAGACACCGATCAGTGTACAGATCTCCCTGAGAGACACCGGTCAGTGTACAGATCTCCCCCTGAGAGACACCGGTCAGTGTACAGATCTCCCACTGAGAGATGCAGGTCAGTGTACAGATCTCCCCCTGAGAGACACCGGTCAGTGTACAGATCTCCCCCTGAGAGACACCGGTCAGTGTACAGATATCCCCCTGAGAGACACCGGTCAGTGTACAGATCTCCCACTGAGAGTCACCGGTCAGTGTACAGATCTCCCACTGAGAGGCACCGGTCAGAGTACAGCTCCCCCCCTGAGAGATACCGGTCAGTGTACAGATCTCCCCCTGAGAGACACTGGTCAGTGTACAGATCTCCCACTGAGAGTCACCGGTCAGTGTACAGATCCCATCTGAGAGACACCGGTCAGTGCACAGATCTCCCACTGAGAGTCACCGGTCAGTGTACAGATCTCCCCCTGAGAGACACCGGTCAGTGTACAGATCTCCCTCTGAGAGACACCGGTCAGTGTACAGATCCCCCCTGAGAGACACCGGTCAGTGTACAGATCTCCCACTGAGAGACACCGTCAGTGTACAGATCTCCCCCTGAGAGACACCGGTCAGTGTACAGATCTCCCCCTGAGAGACACCGGTCAGTGTACAGATCTCCCACTGAGAGACACTGGTCAGTGTACAGATCTCCCCCTGAGAGACACTGCTCAGTGTACAGATCTCCCCCTGAGAGACACCGGTCAGTGTACAGATCTCCCCCTGAGAGACACCAGTCAGTGTACAGATCTCCCCCTAAGAGACACCGGTCAGTATACAGATCTCCCACTGAGAGACACCGTCAGTGTACAGATCTCCCACTGAGAGACACCGGTCAGTGTCCAGATCTCCCACTGAGAGACACCGGTCAGTGTACAGATCTCCCACTGAGAGACACCGGTCAGTGTACAGATCTCCCACTGAGAGTCACCGGTCAGTGTACTCATCCCCTCTGAGAGACACCGGTCAGTGTACAGATCTCCCCCTGAGAGACACCGGTCAGTGTACAGATCTCCCCCTGAGAGACACCGGTCAGTGTACAGATCTCCCACTGAGAGACACCAGTCAGTGTACAGATCTCCCCCTGAGAGACACCGGTCAGTGTACAGATCTCCCCCTGAGAGACACCGGTCAGTGTACAGATCTCCCACTGAGAGACACCGGTCAGAGTACAGATCTCCCACTGAGAGACACCGGTCAGTGTACGGATCTCCCACTGAGAGACACCGGTCAGTGTACACATCTCCCACTGAGAGACACCGGTCAGTGTACAGATCTCCCTGAGAGACACCGGTCAGTATACCGATCTCCCCTGAGAGACACCGGTCAGTGTACAGATCTCCCTGAGAGACACCGGTCAGTGTACAGATCTCCCCCTTAGAGACACCGGTCAGTGTACAGATCTTCCCCTGAGAGACACCGGTCAGTGTACAGATCTCCCACTGAGAGACACCGGTCAGTGTACAGATCTCCCATTGAGAGACACCGGTCAGTGTACAGATCCCCCCTGAGAGACACAGGTCTGTGTACAGATCTCCGTGAGAGACACCGGTCAGTGTACATATCTCCCCCTGAGTGACACCGGTCAGTGTACAGATCTCCCCCTGAGAGACACCGGTCAGTGTACAGATCTCCCACTGAGAGACACCGGTCAGTGTACAGATCTCCCCTTGAGAGACACCGGTCAGTGTACAGATCTCCCCCTGAGAGACACCGGTCAGTGTACAGATCTCCCTGACAGACACCGGTCAGTGTACAGATCTCCCCCTGAGAGACACCGGTCAGTGTACAGATCTTCCCCTGAGAGACACCGGTCAGTGTACAGATCTCCCACTGAGAGACACCGGTCAGTGTACAGATCTCCCACTGAGAGACACCGGTCAGTGTACAGATCCCCCCTGAGAGACACCGGTCAGCGTACAGATCTCCCACTGAGAGACATCGGTCAGTGTACAGATCTCCCCCTGAGAGAAACCGATCAGTGTACAGATCTCCCACTGAGAGACATCGGTCAGTGTACAGATCTCCCCCTGAGAGAAACCGGTCAGTGTCCAGATCTCCCACTGAGAGACACTGGTCAGTGTACAGATCCCCCACTGAGAGACAGCGGTCAGTGTACAGATCTCCCACTGAGAGACACCGGTCAGTGTACAGATCTCCCCCTGAGAGACACCGGTCAGTGTACAGATATCCCCCTGAGAGACACCGGTCAGTATACAGATCTCCCCCTGAGAGACACCGGTCAGTGTACAGATCTCCCCCTGAGAGACACCGGTCAGTGTACAGATCTCCCCCTGAGAGACACCGGTCAGTGTACAGATCTCCCCCTGAGAGACACCGATCAGTGTACAGATCTCCCTGAGAGACACCGGTCAGTGTACAGATCTCCCCCTGAGAGACACCGGTCAGTGTACAGATCTCCCACTGAGAGATGCAGGTCAGTGTACAGATCTCCCCCTGAGAGACACCGGTCAGTGTACAGATCTCCCCCTGAGAGACACCGGTCAGTGTACAGATATCCCCCTGAGAGACACCGGTCAGTGTACAGATCTCCCACTGAGAGTCACCGGTCAGTGTACAGATCTCCCACTGAGAGGCACCGGTCAGAGTACAGATCTCCCCCTGAGAGATACCGGTCAGTGTACAGATCTCCCCCTGAGAGGACACTGGTCAGTGTACAGATCTCCCACTGAGAGTCACCGGTCAGTGTACAGATCCCATCTGAGAGACACCGGTCAGTGCACAGATCTCCCACTGAGAGTCACCGGTCAGTGTACAGATCTCCCCCTGAGAGACACCGGTCAGTGTACAGATCTCCCTCTGAGAGACACCGGTCAGTGTACAGATCCCCCCTGAGAGACACCGGTCAGTGTACAGATCTCCCACTGAGAGACACCGGTCAGTGTACAGATCTCCCCCTGAGAGACACCGGTCAGTGTACAGATCTCCCACTGAGAGACACCGGTCAGTGTACAGATCTCCCACTGAGAGACACTGGTCAGTGTACAGATCTCCCCCTGAGAGACACTGCTTAGTGTACAGATCTCCCCCTGAGAGACACCGGTCAGTGTACAGATCTCCCCCTGAGAGACACCAGTCAGTGTACAGATCTCCCCCTGAGAGACACCGGTCAGTGTACAGATCTCCCACTGAGAGACACCGGTCAGTGTACAGATCTCCCACTGAGAGACACCGGTCAGTGTACAGATCTCCCACTGAGACACCGGTCAGTGTACAGATCTCCCACTGAGAGTCACCGGTCAGTGTACTGATCCCCTCTGAGAGACACCGGTCAGTGTACAGATCTCCCCCTGAGAGACACCGGTCAGTGTACAGATCTCCCCCTGAGAGACACCGGTCAGTGTAAAGATCTCCCACTGAGAGACACCAGTCAGTGTACAGATCTCCCCCTGAGAGACACCGGTCAGTGTACAGATCTCCCCCTGAGAGACACCGGTCAGTGTACAGATCTCCCACTGAGAGACACCGGTCAGAGTACAGATCTCCCACTGAGAGACACCGGTCAGTGTACAGATCTCCCACTGAGAGACACCGGTCAGTGTACACATCTCCCACTGAGAGACACCGGTCAGTGTACAGATCTCCCTGAGAGACACCGGTCAGTATACCGATCTCCCCCTGAGAGACACCGGTCAGTGTACAGATCTCCCTCTGAGAGACACCGGTCAGTCTACAGATCTCCCACTGAGAGACACCGGTCAGTGTACAGATCTCCCCCTGAGAGACACAGGTCTGTGTACAGATCTCCGTGAGAGTCACCGGTCAGTGTACATATCTCCCCCTGAGTGACACCGGTCAGTGTACAGATCTCCCCCTGAGAGACACCGGTCAGTGTACAGATCTCCACTGAGAGATACCGGTCAGTGTACAGATCTCCCACTGAGAGACACCGGTCAGTGTACAGATCTCTCTGACAGACACCGGTCAGTGTACAGATCTCCCACTGAGAGACACCGGTCAGTGTACAGATCTCCCACTGAGAGACACCGGTCAGTGTACAGATCTCCCCCTGAGAGACACTGGTCCAGTGTACAGATCTCCCACTGAGAGACACCGGTCAGTGTACAGATCTCTCCCTGAGAGACACCGGTCAGTGTACAGATCTCCCACTGAGAGACACCGGTCAGTGTACAGATCTCCCCTTGAGAGACACCGGTCAGTGTAGAGATCTCCCCCTGAGAGACACCGGTCAGTGTACAGATCTCCCTGAGAGACACCGGTCAGTGTACAGATCTCCCCCTGAGAGACACCGGTCAGTGTACAGATCTTCCCCGGAGAGACACCGGTCAGTGTACAGATCTCCCACTGAGAGACACCGGTCAGTGTACAGATCTCCCACTGAGAGACACCGGTCAGTGTACAGATCCCCCCTGAGAGACACCGGTCAGCGTACAGATCTCCCACTGAGAGACATCGGTCAGTGTACAGATCTCCCCCTGAGAGAAACCGATCAGTGTACAGATCTCCCAGTGAGAGACATCGGTCAGTGTACAGATCTCCCCCTGAGAGAAACCGGTCAGTGTACAGATCTCCCACTGAGAGACACTGGTCAGTGTACAGATCCCCCACTGAGAGACAGCGGTCAGTGTACAGATCTCCCACTGAGAGACACCGGTCAGTGTACAGATCTCCCCCTGAGAGACACCGGTCAGTGTACAGATATCCCCCTGAGAGACACCGGTCAGTGTACAGATCTCCCCCTGAGAGACACCGGTCAGTGTACAGATCTCCCCCTGAGAGACACCGGTCAGTGTACAGATCTCCCCCTGAGAATCACCGGTCAGTGTACAGATCTCCCCCTGAGAGACACCGATCAGTGTACAGATCTCCCTGAGAGACACCGGTCAGTGTACAGATCTCCCCCTGAGAGACACCGGTCAGTGTACAGATCTCCCACTGAGAGATGCAGGTCAGTGTACAGATCTCCCCCTGAGAGACACCGGTCAGTGTACAGATCTCCCCCTGAGAGACACCGGTCAGTGTACAGATATCCCCCTGAGAGACACCGGTCAGTGTACAGATCTCCCACTGAGAGTCACCGGTCAGTGTACAGATCTCCCACTGAGAGGCACCGGTCAGAGTACAGATCTCCCCCTGAGAGATACCGGTCAGTGTACAGATCTCCCCCTGAGAGACACTGGTCAGTGTACAGATCTCCCACTGAGAGTCACCGGTCAGTGTACAGATCCCATCTGAGAGACACCGGTCAGTGTACAGATCTCCCACTGAGAGTCACCGGTCAGTGTACAGATCTCCCCCTGAGAGACACCGGTCAGTGTACAGATCTCCCTCTGAGAGACACCGGTCAGTGTACAGATCCCCCCTGAGAGACACCGGTCAGTGTACAGATATCCCACTGAGAGACACCGGTCAGTGTACACATCTCCCCCTGAGAGACACCGGTCAGTGTACAGATCTCCCACTGAGAGACACCGGTCAGTGTACAGATCTCCCACTGAGAGACACTGGTCAGTGTACAGATCTCCCCCTGAGAGACACTGCTCAGTGTACAGATCTCCCCCTGAGAGACACCGGTCAGTGTACAGATCTCCCCCTGAGAGACACCGGTCAGTGTACAGATCTCCCCCTGAGAGACACCAGTCAGTGTACAGATCTCCCACTGAGAGACACCGGTCAGTGTACAGATCTCCCACTGAGAGACACCGGTCAGTGTACAGATCTCCCACTGAGAGACACCGGTCAGTGTACAGATCTCCCACTGAGAGTCACCGGTCAGTGTACAGATCTCCCACTGAGAGACACCGGTCAGTGTACAGATGTCCCACGAGAGACACCGGTCAGTGTACAGATCTCCCCCTGAGAGACACCGGTCAGTGTACAGATCTCCCACTGAGAGACACGGGTCAGTGTACAGATCTCCCCCTGAGAGACACCGGTCAGTGTACAGATCTCCCACTGAGAGGCACCGGTCAATGTACAGATCTCCCCTGAGAGGCACCGGTCACTGTACAGATCACCCACTGAGAGACACCGGTCAGTGTACAGATCTCCCACAGAGAGACACCGGTCAGTGTACAGATCTCCCCCTGAGAGGCACCGGTCAGTGTACAGATCTCCCCCTGAGAGACACCGGTCCGTGTACAGATCTCCCACTGAGAGACACCGGTCAATGTACAGATCTCTCCCGAGAGGCAGCGGTCACTGTACAGATCTCCCACAGAGAGACACCGGTCAGTGTACAGATCTCCCCCTGAGAGACACCGGTCAGTGCACAGATCTCCCCCTGAGAGACACCGGTCAGAGTACAGATCTCCCCCTGAGAGACACCGGTCAGTGTACAGATCTCCCCCTGAGTGACACCGGTCAGTGTACAGATCTGCCCCTGAGAGACACCGGTCAGTGTACCGATTTCCCTCTTAGAGACACCGGTCAGTGTACAGATCTCCCACTGAGAGACACCGGTCAGTGTACAGATCTCCCACTGAGAGTCACCGGTCAGTGTACAGATCCCATCTGAGAGACACCGGTCAGTGTACAGATCTCCCACTGAGAGTCACCGGTCAGTGTACAGATCTCCCCCTGAGAGACACCGGTCAGTGTACAGATCTCCCCCTGAGAGACACCGGTCAGTGTACAGATCTCTCCCAGAGAGACACCGGTCAGTGTACAGATCTCCCCCTGAGAGACACCGGTCAGTGTACAGATATCCCACTGAGAGTCACCGGTCAGTGTACAGATCTCCCACTGAGAGACACCGGTCAGAGTACAGATCTCCCACTGAGAGACACCGGTCAGTGTACAGATCTCCCACTGAGAGTCACCGGTCAGTGTACAGATCCCCTCTGAGAGACACCGGTCAGTGTACAGATCTCCCACTGAGACACACCGATCAGTGTACAGATCTCCCACTGAGAGACACCGGTCAGTGTATAGATCTCCCCCTGAGAGACACCGGTCAGTGTACAGATCTCCCACAGAGAGACACCGGTCAGTGTACAGATCTCCCTGAGAGACACCGGTCAGTATACCGATCTGCCCCTGAGAGACACCGGTGAGTGTACAGATCTCCCTCTGAGAGACACCGGTCAGTCTACAGATCTCCCACTGAGAGACACCGGTCAGTGTACAGATCTCCCCCTGAGAGACACAGGTCTGTGTACAGATCTCCGTGAGAGACACCGGTCAGTGTACATATCTCCCCCTGAGTGACACCGCTCAGTGTACAGATCTCCCCCTGAGAGACACCGGTCAGTGTACAGATCTCCCACTGAGAGATACCGGTCAGTGTACAGATCTCTCCCTGAGAGACACCGGTCAGTGTACAGATCTCCCACTGAGAGACACAGGTCAGTGTACAGATCTCTCCCTGAGAGACACCGGTCAGTGTACAGATCTCCCACTGAGAGACACCGGTCAGTGTACAGATCTCCCCTTGAGAGACACCGGTCAGTGTACAGATCTCCCCCTGAGAGACACCGGTCAGTGTACAGATCTCCCTGAGAGACACCGGTCAGTGTACAGATCTCCCCCTGAGAGACACCGGTCAGTGTACAGATCTTCCCCTGAGAGACACCGGTCAGTGTACAGATCCCCCCTGAGAGACACCGGTCAGCGTACAGATCTCCCACTGAGAGACATCGGTCAGGGTACAGATCTCCCCCTGAGAGAAACCGATCAGTGTACAGATCTCCCACTGAGAGACATCGGTCAGTGTACAGATCTCCCCCTGAGAGAAACCGGTCAGTGTACAGATCTCCCACTGAGAGACACTGGTCAGTGTACAGATCCCCCACTGAGAGACAGCGGTCAGTGTACAGATCTCCCACTGAGAGACACCGGTCAGTGTACAGATCTCCCCCTGAGAGACACCGGTCAGTGTACAGATATCCCCCTGAGAGACACCGGTCAGTGTACAGATCTCCCCCTGAGAGACACCGGTCAGTGTACAGATCTCCCCCTGAGAGACACCGGTCAGTGTACAGATCTCCCACTGAGAGACATCGGTCAGGGTACAGATCTCCCCCTGAGAGAAACCGATCAGTGTACAGATCTCCCACTGAGAGACATCGGTCAGTGTACAGATCTCCCCCTGAGAGAAACCGGTCAGTGTACAGATCTCCCACTGAGAGACACTGGTCAGTGTACAGATCCCCCACTGAGAGACAGCGGTCAGTGTACAGATCTCCCACTGAGAGACACCGGTCAGTGTACAGATCTCCCCCTGAGAGACACCGGTCAGTGTACAGATATCCCCCTGAGAGACACCGGTCAGTGTACAGATCTCCCCCTGAGAGACACCGGTCAGTGTACAGATCTCCCCCTGAGAGACACCGGTCAGTGTACAGATCTCCCCCTGAGAGACACCGATCAGTGTACAGATCTCCCTGAGAGACACAGGTCAGTGTACAGATCTCCCCCTGAGAGACACCGGTCAGTGTACAGATCTCCCACTGAGAGATGCAGGTCAGTGTACAGCTCTCCCCCTGAGAGACACCGGTCAGTGTACAGATCTCCCCCTGAGAGACACCGGTCAGTGTACAGATATCCCCCTGAGAGACACCGGTCAGTGTACAGATCTCCCACTGAGAGTCACCGGTCAGTGTACAGATCTCCCACTGAGAGGCACCGGTCAGAGTACAGATCTCCCCCTGAGAGATACCGGTCAGTGTACAGATCTCCCCCTGAGAGACACTGGTCAGTGTACAGATCTCCCACTGAGAGTCACCGGTCAGTGTACAGATCCCATCTGAGAGACACCGGTCAGTGTACAGATCTCCCACTGAGAGTCACCGGTCAGTGTACAGATCTCCCCCTGAGAGACACAGGTCAGTGTACAGATCTCCCCCTGAGAGACACTGGTCAGTGTACAGATCCCCCCTGAGAGACACCGGTCAGTGTACAGATCTCCCACTGAGAGACACCGGTCAGTGTACAGATCTCCCCCTGAGAGACACCGGTCAGTGTACAGATCTCCCACTGAGAGACACCGGTCAGTGTACAGATCTCCCACTGAGAGACACTGGTCAGTGTACAGATCTCCCCCTGAGAGACACTGCTCAGTGTACAGATCTCCCCCTGAGAGACACCAGTCAGTGTACAGATCTCCCCCTGAGAGACACCAGTCAGTGTACAGATCTCCCCCTGAGAGACACCGGTCAGTGTACAGATCTCCCACTGAGAGACACCGGTCAGTGTACAGATCTCCCACTGAGAGACACCGGTCAGTGTACAGATCTCCCACTGAGAGACACCGGTCAGTGTACAGATCTCCCACTGCGAGTCACCGGTCAGTGTACTGATCCCCTCTGAGAGACACCGGTCAGTGTACAGATCTCCCCCTGAGAGACACCGGTCAGTGTACAGATCTCCCCCTGAGAGACACCGGTCAGTGTACAGATCTCCCACTGAGAGACACCGGTCAGTGTACAGATCTCCCCCTGAGAGACACCGGTCAGTGTACAGATCTCCCCCTGAGAGACACCGGTCAGTGTACAGATCTCCCACTGAGAGACACCGGTCAGAGTACAGATCTCCCACTGAGAGACACCGGTCAGTGTACAGATCTCCCACTGAGAGACACCGGTCAGTGTACAGATCTCCCACTGAGAGACACGGGTCAGTGTACAGATCTCCCTCTGAGATACACCGGTCAGTGTACAGATCTCCCACTGAGAGACACCGGTCAGTGTACAGATCTCCCCCTGAGAGACACCGGTCAGTGTACAGATCTCCCCCTGAGAGACACCGTCAGTGTACAGATCACCCACTGAGAGACACCGGTCAGTGTACAGATCTCCCCCTGAGAGACACCGGTCAATGTACAGATCTCCCCGAGAGGCACCGGTCACCGTACAGATCTCCCACTGAGAGACACGGGTCAGTGTACAGATCTCCCACTGAGAGGCACCGGTCAGTGTACAGATCTCCCACTGAGAGACACCGGTCAGTGTACAGATGTCCCACGAGAGACACCGGTCAGTGTACAGAACTCCCCCGAGAGGCACCGGTCCCTGTACAGATCTCCCACTGAGAGACACGGGTCAGTGTACAGATCTCCCACTGAGAGACACCTGTCAGTGTACAGATCTCCCACTGAGAGGCACCGGTCAACGTACAGATCTCCCCTGAGAGGCACCGGTCACTGTACAGATCACCAACTGAGAGACACCGGTCAGTGTACAGATCTCCCACAGAGAGACACCGGTCAGTGTACAGATCTCCCCCTGAGAGGCACCGGTCAGTCTACAGATCTCCCCCTGAGAGACACCGGTCAGTGTACAGATCTCCCACTGAGAGACACCGGTCAATGTACAGATCTCTCCCGAGAGGCAGCGGTCACTGTACAGATCTCCCACTGAGAGACACCGGTCAGTGTACAGATCTCCCCCTGAGAGACACCGGTCAGTGCACAGATCTCCCCCTGAGAGACACCGGTCAGAGTACAGATCTCCCCATGAGAGACACGGGTCAGTGTACAGATCTCCCCCTGAGTGACACCGGTCAGTGTACAGATCTCCCACTGAGAGACACCGGTCAGTGTACAGATCTGCCCCTGAGAGACACCGGTCAGTGTACCGATTTCCCTCTTAGAGACACCGGTCAGTGTACAGATCTCCCACTGAGAGACACCGGTCAGTGTACAGATCTCCCACTGAGAGTCACCGGTCAGTGTACAGATCCCATCTGAGAGACACCGGTCAGTGTACAGATCTCCCACTGAGAGTCACCGGTCAGTGTACAGATCTCCCCCTGAGAGACACCGGTCAGTGTACAGATCTCCCCCTGAGAGACACCGGTCAGTGTACAGATCTCTCCCAGAGAGACACCGGTCAGTGTACAGATCACCCCCTGAGAGACACCGGTCAGTGTACAGATCTCCCACTGAGAGTCACCGGTCAGTGTACAGATCTCCCACTGAGAGACACCGGTCAGAGTACAGATCTCCCACTGAGAGACACCGGTCTGTGCACAGATCTCCCACTGAGAGTCACCGGTCAGTGTACAGATCCCCTCTGAGAGACACCGGTCAGTGTACAGATCTCCCACTGAGACACACCGGTCAGTGTACAGATCTCCCACTGAGAGACACCGGTCAGTGTATAGATCTCCCCCTGAGAGACACCGGTCAGTGTACAGATCTCCCACAGAGAGACACCGGTCAGTGTACAGATCTCCCTGAGAGACACCGGTCAGTATACCGATCTCCCCCTGAGAGACACCGGTCAGTGTACAGATCTCCCTCTGAGAGACACCGGTCAGTCTACAGATCTCCCACTGAGAGACACCGGTCAGTGTACAGATCTCCCCCTGAGAGACACAGGTCTGTGTACAGATCTCCGTGAGAGACACCGGTCAGTGTACATATCTCCCCCTGAGTGACACCGGTCAGTGTACAGATCTCCCCCTGAGAGACACCGGTCAGTGTACAGATCTCCCACTGAGAGATACCGGTCAGTGTACAGATCTCCCACTGAGAGACACCGGTCAGTGTACAGATCTCTCTGACAGACACCGGTCAGTGTACAGATCTCCCACTGAGAGACACGGGTCAGTGTACAGATCTCCCACTGAGAGACACCGGTCAGTGTACAGATCTCCCACTGAGAGGCACCGGTCAATGTACAGATCTCCCCTGAGAGGCAACGGTCACTGTACAGATCACCCACTGAGAGACACCGGTCAGTGTACAGATCTTCCACAGAGAGACACCGGTCAGTGTACAGATCTCCCCCTGAGAGGCACCGGTCAGTGTACAGATCTCCCCCTGAGAGACACCGGTCAGTGTACAGATCTCCCACTGAGAGACACCGGTCAATGTACAGATCTCTCCCGAGAGGCAGCGGTCACTGTACAGATCTCCCACTGAGAGACACCGGTCAGTGTACAGATCTCCCACTGCGAGTCACCGGTCAGTGTACTGATCCCCTCTGAGAGACACCGGTCAGTGTACAGATCTCCCCCTGAGAGACACCGGTCAGTGTACAGATCTCCCCCTGAGAGACACCGGTCAGTGTACAGATCTCCCACTGAGAGACACCGGTCAGTGTACAGATCTCCCCCTGAGAGACACCGGTCAGTGTACAGATCTCCCCCTGAGAGACACCGGTCAGTGTACAGATCTCCCACTGAGAGACACCGGTCAGAGTACAGATCTCCCACTGAGAGACACCGGTCAGTGTACAGATCTCCCACTGAGAGACACCGGTCAGTGTACAGATCTCCCACTGAGAGACACCGGTCAGTGTACAGATCTCCCTCTGAGATACACCGGTCAGTGTACAGATCTCCCACAGAGAGACACCGGTCAGTGTACAGATCTCCCCCTGACAGACACCGGTCAGTGTACAGATCTCCCCCTGAGAGACACCGTCAGTGTACAGATCACCCACTGAGAGACACCGGTCAGTGTACAGATCTCCCCCTGAGAGACACCGGTCAATGTACAGATCTCCCCCGAGAGGCACCGGTCACCGTACAGATCTCCCACTGAGAGACACGGGTCAGTGTACAGATCTCCCACTGAGAGGCACCGGTCAGTGTACAGATCTCCCACTGAGAGACACCGGTCAGTGTACAGATGTCCCACGAGAGACACCGGTCAGTGTACAGAACTCCCCCGAGAGGCACCGGTCCCTGTACAGATCTCCCACTGAGAGACACGGGTCAGTGTACAGATCTCCCACTGAGAGACACCGGTCAGTGTACAGATCTCCCACTGAGAGGCACCGGTCAACGTACAGATCTCCCCTGAGAGGCACCGGTCACTGTACAGATCACCCACTGAGAGACACCGGTCAGTGTACAGATCTCCCACAGAGAGACACCGGTCAGTGTACAGATCTCCCCCTGAGAGGCACCGGTCAGTCTACAGATCTCCCCCTGAGAGACACCGGTCAGTGTACAGATCTCCCACTGAGAGACACCGGTCAATGTACAGATCTCTCCCGAGAGGCAGCGGTCACTGTACAGATCTCCCACTGAGAGACACCGGTCAGTGTACAGATCTCCCCCTGAGAGACACCGGTCAGTGCACAGATCTCCCCCTGAGAGACACCGGTCAGAGTACAGATCTCCCCATGAGAGACACGGGTCAGTGTACAGATCTCCCCCTGAGTGACACCGGTCAGTGTACAGATCTCCCACTGAGAGACACCGGTCAGTGTACAGATCTGCCCCTGAGAGACACCGGTCAGTGTACCGATTTCCCTCTTAGAGACACCGGTCAGTGTACAGATCTCCCACTGAGAGACACCGGTCAGTGCACAGATCTCCCACTGAGAGTCACCGGTCAGTGTACAGATCCCATCTGAGAGACACCGGTCAGTGTACAGATCTCCCACTGAGAGTCACCGGTCAGTGTACAGATCTCCCCCTGAGAGACACCGGTCAGTGTACAGATCTCCCCCTGAGAGACACCGGTCAGTGTACAGATCTCTCCCAGAGAGACACCGGTCAGTGTACAGATCACCCCCTGAGAGACACCGGTCAGTGTACAGATCTCCCACTGAGAGTCACCGGTCAGTGTACAGATCTCCCACTGAGAGACACCGGTCAGAGTACAGATCTCCCACTGAGAGACACCGGTCAGTGTACAGATCTCCCACTGAGAGTCACCGGTCAGTGTACAGATCCCCTCTGAGAGACACCGGTCAGTGTACAGATCTCCCACTGAGACACACCGGTCAGTGTACAGATCTCCCACTGAGAGACACCGGTCAGTGTATAGATCTCCCCCTGAGAGACACCGGTCAGTGTACAGATCTCCCACAGAGAGACACCGGTCAGTGTACAGATCTCCCTGAGAGACACCGGTCAGTATACCGATCTCCCCCTGAGAGACACCGGTCAGTGTACAGATCTCCCTCTGAGAGACACCGGTCAGTCTACAGATCTCCCACTGAGAGACACCGGTCAGTGTACAGATCTCCCCCTGAGAGACACAGGTCTGTGTACAGATCTCCGTGAGAGACACCGGTCAGTGTACATATCTCCCCCTGAGTGACACCGGTCAGTGTACAGATCTCCCCCTGAGAGACACCGGTCAGTGTACAGATCTCCCACTGAGAGATACCGGTCAGTGTACAGATCTCCCACTGAGAGACACCGGTCAGTGTACAGATCTCTCTGACAGACACCGGTCAGTGTACAGATCTCCCACTGAGAGACACGGGTCAGTGTACAGATCTCCCACTGAGAGACACCGGTCAGTGTACAGATCTCCCACTGAGAGGCACCGGTCAATGTACAAATCTCCCCTGAGAGGCACCGGTCACTGTACAGATCACCCACTGAGAGACACCGGTCAGTGTACAGATCTTCCACAGAGAGACACCGGTCAGTGTACAGATCTCCCCCTGAGAGGCACCGGTCAGTGTACAGATCTCCCCCTGAGAGACACCGGTCAGTGTACAGATCTCTCCCAGAGAGACACCGGTCAGTGTACAGATCTCCCCCTGAGAGACACCGGTCAGTGTACAGATCTCCCACTGAGAGTCACCGGTCAGTGTACAGATCTCCCACTGAGAGACACCGGTCAGAGTACAGATCTCCCACTGAGAGACACCGGTCAGTGTACAGATCTCCCACTGAGAGTCACCGGTCAGTGTACAGATCCCCTCTGAGAGACACCGGTCAGTGTACAGATCTCCCACTGAGAGACACCGGTCAATGTACAGATCTCTCCCGAGAGGCAGCGGTCACTGTACAGATCTCCCACTGAGAGACACCGGTCAGTGTACAGATCTCCCCCTGAGAGACACCGGTCAGTGCACAGATCTCCCCCTGAGAGACACCGGTCAGAGTACAGATCTCCCCCTGAGAGACACCGGTCAGTGTACAGATCTCCCCCTGAGTGACACCGGTCAGTGTACAGATCTCCCACTGAGAGACAGCGGTCAGTGTACAGATCTCCCCCTGAGTGACACCGGTCAGTGTACAGATCTCCCACTGAGAGACACCGGTCAGTGTACAGATCTGCCCCTGAGAGACACCGGTCAGTGTACCGATTTCCCTCTTACAGACACCGGTCAGTGTACAGATCTCACCCTGAGAGACACCGGTCAGTGTACAGATCTCCCACTGAGAGACACCGGTCAATGTACAGATCTCTCCCGAGAGGCAGCGGTCACTGTACAGATCTCCCACTGAGAGACACCGGTCAGTGTACAGATCTCCCCCTGAGAGACACCGGTCAGTGCACAGATCTCCCCCTGAGAGACACCGGTCAGAGTACAGATCTCCCCCTGAGAGACACCGGTCAGTGTACAGATCTCCCCCTGAGTGACACCGGTCAGTGTACAGATCTCCCACTGAGAGACACCGGTCAGTGTACAGATCTGCCCCTGAGAGACACCGGTCAGTGTACCGATTTCCCTCTTAGAGACACCGGTCAGTGTACAGATCTCCCACTGAGAGACACCGGTCAGTGTACAGATCTCCCACTGAGAGTCACTGGTCAGTGTACAGATCCCATCTGAGAGACACCGGTCAGTGTACAGATCTCCCACTGAGAGTCACCGGTCAGTGTACAGATCTCCCCCTGAGAGACACCGGTCAGTGTACAGATCTCCCCCTGAGAGACACCGGTCAGTGTACAGATCTCTCCCAGAGAGACACCGGTCAGTGTACAGATCACCCCCTGAGAGACACCGGTCAGTGTACAGATCTCCCACTGAGAGTCACCGGTCAGTGTACAGATCTCCCACTGAGAGACACCGGTCAGTGTACAGATCTCCCACTGAGAGTCACCGGTCAGTGTACAGATCCCCTCTGAGAGACACCGGTCAGTGTACAGATCTCCCACTGAGACACACCGGTCAGTGTACAGATCTCCCACTGAGAGACACCGGTCAGTGTATAGATCTCCCCCTGAGAGACACCAGTCAGTGTACAGATCTCCCACAGAGAGACACCGGTCAGTGTACAGATCTCCCTGAGAGACACCGGTCAGTATACCGATCTCCCCCTGAGAGACACCGGTCAGTGTACAGATCTCCCTCTGAGAGACACCGGTCAGTCTACAGATCTCCCACTGAGAGACACCGGTCAGTGTACAGATCTCCCCCTGAGAGACACAGGTCTGTGTACAGATCTCCGTGAGAGACACCGGTCAGTGTACATATCTCCCCCTGAGTGACACCGGTCAGTGTACAGATCTCCCCCTGAGAGACACCGGTCAGTGTACAGATCTCCCACTGAGAGATACCGGTCAGTGTACAGATCTCCCACTGAGAGACACCGGTCAGTGTACAGATCTCTCTGACAGACACCGGTCAGTGTACAGATCTCCCACTGAGAGACACGGGTCAGTGTACAGATCTCCCACTGAGAGACACCGGTCAGTGTACAGATCTCCCACTGAGAGGCACCGGTCAATGTACAGATCTCCCCTGAGAGGCACCGGTCACTGTACAGATCACCCACTGAGAGACACCGGTCAGTGTACAGATCTTCCACAGAGAGACACCGGTCAGTGTACAGATCTCCCCCTGAGAGGCACCGGTCAGTGTACAGATCTCCCCCTGAGAGACACCGGTCAGTGTACAGATCTCCCACTGAGAGACACCGGTCAATGTACAGATCTCTCCCGAGAGGCAGCGGTCACTGTACAGATCTCCCACTGAGAGACACCGGTCAGTGTACAGATCTCCCCCTGAGAGACACCGGTCAGTGCACAGATCTCCCCCTGAGAGACACCGGTCAGAGTACAGATCTCCCCCTGAGAGACACCGGTCAGTGTACAGATCTCCCCCTGAGTGACACCGGTCAGTGTACAGATCTCCCACTGAGAGACACCGGTCAGTGTACAGATCTGCCCCTGAGAGACACCGGTCAGTGTACCGATTTCCCTCTTAGAGACACCGGTCAGTGTACAGATCTCCCACTGAGAGACACCGGTCAGTGTACAGATCTCCCACTGAGAGTCACCGGTCAGTGTACAGATCCCATCTGAGAGACACCGGTCAGTGTACAGATCTCCCACTGAGAGTCACCGGTCAGTGTACAGATCTCCCCCTGAGAGGCACCGGTCAGTGTACAGATCTCCCCCTGAGAGACACCGGTCAGTGTACAGATCTCTCCCAGAGAGACACCGGTCAGTGTACAGATCTCCCCCTGAGAGACACCGGTCAGTGTACAGATCTCCCACTGAGAGTCACCGGTCAGTGTACAGATCTCCCACTGAGAGACACCGGTCAGAGTACAGATCTCCCACTGAGAGACACCGGTCAGTGTACAGATCTCCCACTGAGAGTCACCGGTCAGTGTACAGATCCCCTCTGAGAGACACCGGTCAGTGTACAGATCTCCCACTGAGAGACACCGGTCAATGTACAGATCTCCCCCGAGAGGCAGCGGTCACTGTACAGATCTCCCACTGAGAGACACCGGTCAGTGTACAGATCTCCCCCTGAGAGACACCGGTCAGTGCACAGATCTCCCCCTGAGAGACACCGGTCAGAGTACAGATCTCCCCCTGAGAGACACCGGTCAGTGTACAGATCTCCCCCTGAGTGACACCGGTCAGTGTACAGATCTCCCACTGAGAGACACCGGTCAGTGTACAGATCTGCCCCTGAGAGACACCGGTCAGTGTACCGATTTCCCTCTTACAGACACCGGTCAGTGTACAGATCTCCCACTGAGAGACACCGGTCAGTGTACAGATCTCCCACTGAGAGTCACCGGTCAGTGTACAGATCCCATCTGAGAGACACCGGTCAGTGTACAGATCTCCCACTGAGAGTCACCGGTCAGTGTACAGATCTCCCCCTGAGAGACACCGGTCAGTGTACAGATCTCCCCCTGAGAGACACCGGTCAGTGTACAGATCTCTCCCAGAGAGACACCGGTCAGTGTACAGATCTCCCCCTGAGAGACACCGGTCAGTGTACAGATCTCCCACTGAGAGTCACCGGTCAGTGTACAGATCTCCCACTGAGAGACACCGGTCAGAGTACAGATCTCCCACTGAGAGACACCGGTCAGTGTACAAATCTCCCACTGAGAGTCACCGGTCAGTGTACAGATCCCCTCTGAGAGACACCGGTCAGTGTACAGATCTCCCACTGAGACACACCGGTCAGTGTACAGATCTCCCACTGAGAGACACCGGTCAGTGTATAGATCTCCCCCTGAGAGACACCGGTCAGTGTACAGATCTCCCCCTGAGAGACACCGGTCAGTGTACAGATCTCCCACTGAGAGACACCGGTCAATGTACAGATCTCTCCCGAGAGGCAGCGGTCACTGTACAGATCTCCCACTGAGAGACACCGGTCAGTGTACAGATCTCCCCCTGAGAGACACCGGTCAGTGCACAGATCTCCCCCTGAGAGACACCGGTCAGAGTACAGATCTCCCCCTGAGAGATACCGGTCAGTGTACAGATCTCCCCCTGAGTGACACCGGTCAGTGTACAGATCTCCCACTGAGAGACACCGGTCAGTGTACAGATCTGCCGCTGAGAGACACCGGTCAGTGTACAGATCTCCCACTGAGAGACACCGGTCAATGTACAGATCTCTCCCGAGAGGCAGCGGTCACTGTACAGATCACCCACTGAGAGACACCGGTCAGTGTACAGATCTCCCACAGAGAGACACCGGTCAGTGTACAGATCTCCCCCTGAGAGGCACCGGTCAGTGTACAGATCTCCCCCTGAGAGACACCGGTCAGTGTACAGATCTCCCACTGAGAGACACCGGTCAATGTACAGATCTCTCCCGAGAGGCAGCGGTCACTGTACAGATCTCCCACTGAGAGACACCGGTCAGTGTACAGATCTCCCCCTGAGAGACACCGGTCAGTGCACAGATCTCCCCCTGAGAGACACCGGTCAGAGTACAGATCTCCCCCTGAGAGACACCGGTCAGTGTACAGATCTCCCCCTGAGTGACACCGGTCAGTGTACAGATCTCCCACTGAGAGACACCGGTCAGTGTACAGATCTGCCCCTGAGAGACACCGGTCAGTGTACCGATTTCCCTCTTAGAGACACCGGTCAGTGTACAGATCTCCCACTGAGAGACACCGGTCAGTGTACAGATCTCCCACTGAGAGTCACCGGTCAGTGTACAGATCCCATCTGAGAGACACCGGTCAGTGTACAGATCTCCCACTGAGAGTCACCGGTCAGTGTACAGATCTCCCCCTGAGAGACACCGGTCAGTGTACAGATCTCCCCCTGAGAGACACCGGTCAGTGTACAGATCTCTCCCAGAGAGACACCGGTCAGTGTACAGATCACCCCCTGAGAGACACCGGTCAGTGTACAGATCTCCCACTGAGAGTCACCGGTCAGTGTACAGATCTCCCACTGAGAGACACCGGTCAGAGTACAGATCTCCCACTGAGAGACACCGGTCAGTGTACAGATCTCCCACTGAGAGTCACCGGTCAGTGTACAGATCCCCTCTGAGAGACACCGGTCAGTGTACAGATCTCCCACTGAGACACACCGGTCAGTGTACAGATCTCCCACTGAGAGACACCGGTCAGTGTATAGATCTCCCCCTGAGAGACACCGGTCAGTGTACAGATCTCCCACAGAGAGACACCGGTCAGTGTACAGATCTCCCTGAGAGACACCGGTCAGTATACCGATCTCCCCCTGAGAGACACCGGTCAGTGTACAGATCTCCCTCTGAGAGACACCGGTCAGTCTACAGATCTCCCACTGAGAGACACCGGTCAGTGTACAGATCTCCCCCTGAGAGACACAGGTCTGTGTACAGATCTCCGTGAGAGACACCGGTCAGTGTACATATCTCCCCCTGAGTGACACCGGTCAGTGTACAGATCTCCCCCTGAGAGACACCGGTCAGTGTACAGATCTCCCACTGAGAGATACCGGTCAGTGTACAGATCTCCCACTGAGAGACACCGGTCAGTGTACAGATCTCTCTGACAGACACCGGTCAGTGTACAGATCTCCCACTGAGAGACACGGGTCAGTGTACAGATCTCCCACTGAGAGACACCGGTCAGTGTACAGATCTCCCACTGAGAGGCACCGGTCAATGTACAGATCTCCCCTGAGAGGCACCGGTCACTGTACAGATCACCCACTGAGAGACACCGGTCAGTGTACAGATCTTCCACAGAGAGACACCGGTCAGTGTACAGATCTCCCCCTGAGAGGCACCGGTCAGTGTACAGATCTCCCCCTGAGAGACACCGGTCAGTGTACAGATCTCCCACTGAGAGACACCGGTCAATGTACAGATCTCTCCCGAGAGGCAGCGGTCACTGTACAGATCTCCCACTGAGAGACACCGGTCAGTGTACAGATCTCCCCCTGAGAGACACCGGTCAGTGCACAGATCTCCCCTGAGAGACACCGGTCAGAGTACAGATCTCCCCCTGAGAGACACCGGTCAGTGTACAGATCTCCCCCTGAGTGACACCGGTCAGTGTACAGATCTCCCACTGAGAGACACCGGTCAGTGTACAGATCTGCCCCTGAGAGACACCGGTCAGTGTACAGATCCCATCTGAGAGACACCGGTCAGTGTACAGATCTCCCACTGAGAGTCACCGGTCAGTGTACAGATCTCCCCCTGAGAGACACCGGTCAGTGTACAGATCTCCCCCTGAGAGACACCGGTCAGTGTACAGATCTCTCCCAGAGAGACACCGGTCTGTGTACAGATCTCCCCCTGAGAGACACCGGTCAGTGTACAGATCTCCCACTGAGAGTCACCGGTCAGTGTACAGATCTCCCACTGAGAGACACCGGTCAGAGTACAGATCTCCCACTGAGAGACACCGGTCAGTGTACAGATCTCCCACTGAGAGTCACCGGTCAGTGTACAGATCCCCTCTGAGAGACACCGGTCAGTGTACAGATCTCCCACTGAGAGACACCGGTCAATGTACAGATCTCTCCCGAGAGGCAGCGGTCACTGTACAGATCTCCCACTGAGAGACACTGGTCAGTGTACAGATCTCCCCCTGAGAGACACCGGTCAGTGCACAGATCTCCCCCTGAGAGACACCGGTCAGAGTACAGATCTCCCCCTGAGAGACACCGGTCAGTGTACAGATCTCCCCCTGAGTGACACCGGTCAGTGTACAGATCTCCCACTGAGAGACACCGGTCAGTGTACAGATCTGCCCCTGAGAGACACCGGTCAGTGTACCGATTTCCCTCTTAGAGACACCGGTCAGTGTACAGATCTCCCACTGAGAGACACCGGTCAGTGTACAGATCTCCCACTGAGAGTCACCGGTCAGTGTACAGATCCATCTGAGAGACACCGGTCAGTGTACAGATCTCCCACTGAGAGTCACCTGTCAGTGTACAGATCTCCCCCTGAGAGACACCGGTCAGTGTACAGATCTCCCCCTGAGTGACACCGGTCAGTGTGCAGATCTCCCACTGAGAGACACCGGTCAGTGTACAGATCTGCCCCTGAGAGACACCGGTCAGTGTACAGATCTCCCACTGAGAGACACCGGTCAATGTACAGATCTCTCCCGAGAGGCAGCAGTCACTGTACAGATCTCCCACTGAGAGACACCGGTCAGTGTACAGATCTCCCCCTGAGAGACACCGGTCTGTGTACAGATCTCCCACTGAGAGACACCGGTCAATGTACAGATCTCTCCCGAGAGGCAGCGGTCACTGTACAGATCTCCCACTGAGAGACACCGGTCAGTGTACAGATCTCCCCCTGAGAGACACCGGTCAGTGCACAGATCTCCCCCTGAGAGACACCGGTCAGAGTACAGATCTCCCCCTGAGAGACACCGGTCACTGTACAGATCTCCCCCTGAGTGACACCGGTCAGTGTACAGATCTCCCACTGAGAGACACCGGTCAGTGTACAGATCTGCCCCTGAGAGACACCGGTCAGTGTACCGATTTCCCTCTTAGAGACACCGGTCAGTGTACAGATCTCCCACTGAGAGACACCGGTCAGTGTACAGATCTCCCACTGAGAGTCACCGGTCAGTGTACAGATCCCATCTGAGAGAAGAGACACCAGTCAGTGTACAGATCTCCCACTGAGAGTCACCGGTCAGTGTACAGATCTCCCCCTGAGAGACACCGGTCAGTGTACAGATCTCCCCCTGAGAGACACCGGTCAGTGTACAGATCTCTCCCAGAGAGACACCGGTCAGTGTACAGATCTCCCCCTGAGAGACACCGGTCAGTGTACAGATCTCCCACTGAGAGTCACCGGTCAGTGTACAGATCTCCCACTGAGAGACACCGGTCAGAGTACAGATCTCCCACTGAGAGACACCGGTCAGTGTACAGATCTCCCACTGAGAGTCACCGGTCAGTGTACAGATCCCCTCTGAGAGACACCGGTCAGTGTACAGATCTCCCACTGAGACACACCGGTCAGTGTACAGATCTCCCACTGAGAGACACCGGTCAGTGTATAGATCTCCCCCTGAGAGACACCGGTCAGTGTACAGATCTCCCACAGAGAGACACCGGTCAGTGTACAGATCTCCCTGAGAGACACCGGTCAGTATACCGATCTCCCCCTGAGAGACACCGGTCAGTGTACAGATCTCCCTCTGAGAGACACCGGTCAGTCTACAGATCTCCCACTGAGAGACACCGGTCAGTGTACAGATCTCCCCCTGAGAGACACAGGTCTGTGTACAGATCTCCGTGAGAGACACCGGTCAGTGTACATATCTCCCCCTGAGTGACACCGGTCAGTGTACAGATCTCCCCCTGAGAGACACCGGTCAGTGTACAGATCTCCCACTGAGAGATACCGGTCAGTGTACAGATCTCCCACTGAGAGACACCGGTCAGTGTACAGATCTCTCTGACAGACACCGGTCAGTGTACAGATCTCCCACTGAGAGACACGGGTCAGTGTACAGATCTCCCACTGAGAGACACCGGTCAGTGTACAGATCTCCCACTGAGAGGCACCGGTCAATGTACAGATCTCCCCTGAGAGGCACCGGTCACTGTACAGATCACCCACTGAGAGACACCGGTCAGTGTACAGATCTCCCACAGAGAGACACCGGTCAGTGTACAGTTCTCCCCCTGAGAGGCACCGGTCAGTGTACAGATCTCCCCCTGAGAGACACCGGTCATTGTACAGATCTCCCACTGAGATACACCGGTCAATGTACAGATCTCTCCCGAGAGGCAGCGGTCACTGTACAGATCTCCCACTGAGAGACACCGGTCAGTGTACAGATCTCCCCTGAGAGACACCGGTCAGTGCACAGATCTCCCCCTGAGAGACACCGGTCAGAGTACAGATCTCCCCCTGAGAGACACCGGTCAGTGTACAGATCTCCCCCTGAGTGACACCGGTCAGTGTACAGATCTCCCACTGAGAGACACCGGTCAGTGTACAGATCTGCCCCTGAGAGACACCGGTCAGTGTACCGATTTCCCTCTTAGAGACACCGGTCAGTGTACAGATCTCCCACTGAGAGACACCGGTCAGTGTACAGATCTCCCACTGAGAGTCACCGGTCAGTGTACAGATCCCATCTGAGAGACACCGGTCAGTGTACAGATCTCCCACTGAGAGTCACCGGTCAGTGTACAGATCTCCCCCTGAGAGACACTGGTCAGTGTACAGATCTCCCCCTGAGAGACACCGGTCAGTGTACAGATCTCTCCCAGAGAGACACCGGTCAGTGTACAGATCTCCCCCTGAGAGACACCGGTCAGTGTACAGATCTCCACTGAGAGTCACCGGTCAGTGTACAGATCTCCCACTGAGAGACACCGGTCAGAGTACAGATCTCCCACTGAGAGACACCGGTCAGTGTACAGATCTCCCACTGAGAGTCACGGGTCAGTGTACAGATCCCCTCTGAGAGACACCGGTCAGTGTACAGATCTCCCACTGAGACAAACCGGTCAGTGTACAGATCTCCCACTGAGAGTCACCGGTCAGTGTACAGATCTCCCACTGAGAGACACCGGTCAGAGTACAGATCTCCCCCTGAGAGACACCGGTCAGTGTACAGATCTCCCCCTGAGTGACACCGGTCAGTGTACAGATCTCCCACTGAGAGACACCGGTCAGTGTACAGATCTGCCCCTGACAGACACCGGTCAGTGTACCGATTTCCCTCTTAGAGACCCCGGTCAGTGTACAGATCTCCCACTGAGAGACACCGGTCAGTGTACAGATCTCCCACTGAGAGTCACCGGTCAGTGTACAGATCCCATCTGAGAGACACCGGTCAGTGTACAGATCTCCCACTGAGAGTCACCGGTCAGTGTACAGATCTCTCCCAGAGAGACACCGGTCAGTGTACAGATCTCCCCCTGAGAGACACCGGTCAGTGTACAGATCTCCCAATGAGAGACACGGGTCAGTGTACAGATCTCCCACTGAGAGACACCGGTCAGTGTACAGGTCTCCCACTGAGAGGCACCGGTCAATGTACAGACCTCCCCTGAGAGGCACCGGTCACTGTACAGATCACCCACTGAGAGACACCGGTCAGTGTACAGATCTCCCACAGAGAGACACCGGTCAGTGTACAGATCTCCCCCTGAGAGGCACCGGTCAGTGTACAGATCTCCCCCTGAGAGACACCGGTCAGTGTACAGATCTCCCACTGAGAGATACCGGTCAGTGTACAGATCTCCCACTGAGAGACACCGGTCAGTGTACAGATCTCCCACTGAGAGACACGGTCAGTGTACAGATCTCCCTCTGAGATACACCGGTCAGTGTACAGATCTCCCACTGAGAGACACCGGTCAGTGTACAGATCTCCCCCTGAGAGACACCGGTCAGTGTACAGATCTCCCCCTGAGAGACACCGTCAGTGTACAGATCACCCACTGAGAGACACCGATCAGTGTACAGATCTCCCCTGAGAGACACCGGTCAATGTACAGATCTCCCCGAGAGGCACCGGTCACCGTACAGATCTCCCACTGAGAGACACGGGTCAGTGTACAGATCTCCCACTGAGAGGCACCGGTCAGTGTACAGATCTCCCACTGAGAGACACCGGTCAGAGTACAGATGTCCCACGTGAGACACCGGTCAGTGTACAGATCTCCCCCGAGAGGCACCGGTCCCTGTACAGATCTCCCACTGAGAGACACGGGTCAGTGTACAGATCTCCCACTGAGAGACACCGGTCAGTGTACAGATCTCCCACTGAGAGGCACCGGTCAATGTACAGATCTCCCCTGAGAGGCACCGGTCACTGTACAGATCACCCACTGAGAGACACCGGTCAGTGTACAGATCTCCCACAGAGAGACACGGTCAGTGTACAGATCTCCCCTGAGAGGCTCCGGTCAGTGTACAGATCTCCCCCTGAGAGACACCGGTCAGTGTACAGATCTCCCACTGAGAGACACCGGTCAATGTACAGATCTCTCCTGAGAGGCAGCGGTCACTGTACAGATCTCCCACTGAGAGACACCGGTCAGTGTACAGATCTCCCCCTGAGAGACACCGGTCAGTGCACAGATCTCCCCCTGAGAGACACCGGTCAGAGTACAGATCTCCCCCTGAGAGACACCGGTCAGTGTACAGATCTCCCCCTGAGTGACACCGGTCAGTGTACAGATCTCCCCCTGAGAGACACCGGTCAGTGTACAGATCTGCCCCTGAGAGACACCGGTCAGTGTACCGATTTCCCTCTTAGAGACATCGGTCAGTGTACAGATCTCCCCCTTAGAGACACCGGTCAGTGTACCGATCTCCCCCTGAGAGATACCGGTCAGTGTTCAGATCTCCCACTGAGAGACACTGGTCAGTGTACAGATCTCCCACTGAGAGACACTGGCCAGAGTACAGATCTCCCACTGAGAGACACTGGTCAGTGTACAGTTCTCCCACTGAGAGACACAGGTCAGTGTACAGATCTCCCACTGAGAGACATCAGTCAGTGTACGGATCTCCCCCTGAGTGACACCGGTCAGTGTACGGATCTCCCCCTGAGAGGCACCGGTCAGTGTACGGATCTCCCGCTGAGAGACACCGGTCAGTGTACAGATCTCCCACTGAGAGACACCGGTCACTGTACAGATCTCCCACTGAGAGACACTGGTCAGTGTACAAATCTCCCACTGAGAGACACTGGTCAGTGTACAGATCTCCCACAGAGAGACACCGGTCAGTGTACAGATCTCCCCCTGAGAGGCACCGGTCAGTGTACAGATCTCCCCGTGAGAGACACCGGTCAGTGTACAGATCTCCCACTGAGAGACACCAGTCAATGTACAGATCTCTCCCGAGCGGCAGCGGTCACTGTACAGATCTCCCACTGAGAGACACCGGTCAGTGTACAGATCTCCCCCTGAGAGACACCGGTCAGTGCACAGATCTCCCCCTGAGAGACACCGGTCAGAGTACAGATCTCCCCCTGAGAGACACCGGTCAGTGTACAGATCTCCCCTGAGTGACACCGGTCTGTGTACAGATCTCCCCCTGAGAGACACCGGTCAGTGTACAGATCTGCCCCTGAGAGACACCGGTCAGTGTACCGATTTCCTTCTTAGAGACACCGGTCAGTGTACAGATCTCCCCCTTAGAGACACCGGTCAGTGTACCGATCTCCCCCTGAGAGATACCGGTCAGTGTTCAGATCTCCCACTGAGAGACACTGGTCAGTGTACAGATCTCCCACTGAGAGACACTGGCCAGAGTACAGATCTCCCACTGAGAGACACTGGTCAGTGTACAGATCTCCCACTGAGAGACACAGGTCAGTGTACAGATCTCCCACTGAGAGACATCAGTCAATGTACGGATCTCCCCCTGAGTGACACCGGTCAGTGTACGGATCTCCCCCTGAGAGGCACCGGTCAGTGTACGGATCTCCCACTGAGAGACACCGGTCAGTGTACAGATCTCCCACTGAGAGACACCGGTCAGTGTACAGATCTCCCCCTGAGAGGCACCGGTCAGTGTACAGATCTCCCCCCGAGAGGCACCAGTCAGTGTACAGATCTCCCACTGAGAGACACCCGTCAATGTACAGATCTCTCCCGAGAGGCAGCGGTCACTGTACAGATCTCCCACTGAGAGACACCGGTCAGTGTACAGATCTCCCCCTGAGAGACACCGGTCAGTGCACAGATCTCCCCCTGAGAGACACCGGTCAGAGTACAGATCTCCCCCTGAGAGACACCGGTCAGTGTACAGATCTCCCCCTGAGTGACACCGGTCAGTGTACAGATCTCCCCCTGAGAGACACCGGTCAGTGTACAGATCTGCCCCTGAGAGACACCGGTCAGTGTACCGATTTCCCTCTTAGAGACACCGGTCAGTGTACAGATCTCCCACAGAGAGACACCGGTCAGTGTACAGTTCTCCCCCTGAGAGGCACCGGTCAGTGTACAGATCTCCCCCTGAGAGACACCGGTCATTGTACAGATCTCCCACTGAGAGACACCGGTCAATGTACAGATCTCTCCCGAGAGGCAGCGGTCACTGTACAGATCTCCCACTGAGAGACACCGGTCAGTGTACAGATCTCCCCCTGAGAGACACCGGTCAGTGCACAGATCTCCCCCTGAGAGACACCGGTCAGAGTACAGATCTCCCCCTGAGAGACACCGGTCAGTGTACAGATCTCCCCCTGAGTGACACCGGTCAGTGTACAAATCTCCCACTGAGAGACACCGGTCAGTGTACAGATCTGCCCCTGAGAGACACCGGTCAGTGTACCGATTTCCCTCTTAGAGACACCGGTCAGTGTACAGATCTCCCACTGAGAGACACCGGTCAGTGTACAGATCTCCCACTGAGAGTCACCGGTCAGTGTACAGATCCCATCTGAGAGACACCGGTCAGTGTACAGATCTCCCACTGAGAGTCACCGGTCAGTGTACAGATCTCCCCCTGAGAGACACTGGTCAGTGTACAGATCTCCCCCTGAGAGACACCGGTCAGTGTACAGATCTCTCCCAGAGAGACACCGGTCAGTGTACAGATCTCCCCCTGAGAGACACCGGTCAGTGTACAGATCTCCCACTGAGAGTCACCGGTCAGTGTACAGATCTCCCACTGAGAGACACCGGTCAGAGTACAGATCTCCCACTGAGAGACACCGGTCAGTGTACAGATCTCCCACTGAGAGTCACGGGTCAGTGTACAGATCCCCTCTGAGAGACACCGGTCAGTGTACAGATCTCCCACTGAGACACACCGGTCAGTGTACAGATCTCCCACTGAGAGTCACCGGTCAGTGTACAGATCTCCCACTGAGAGACACCGGTCAGAGTACAGATCTCCCCCTGAGAGACACCGGTCAGTGTACAGATCTCCCCCTGAGTGACACCGGTCAGTGTACAGATCTCCCACTGAGAGACACCGGTCAGTGTACAGATCTGCCCCTGACAGACACCGGTCAGTGTACCGATTTCCCTCTTAGAGACCCCGGTCAGTGTACAGATCTCCCACTGAGAGACACCGGTCAGTGTACAGATCTCCCACTGAGAGTCACCGGTCAGTGTACAGATCCCATCTGAGAGACACCGGTCAGTGTACAGATCTCCCACTGAGAGTCACCGGTCAGTGTACAGATCTCCCCCTGAGAGACACCGGTCAGTGTACAGATCTCCCCCTGAGAGACACCGGTCAGTGTACAGATCTCTCCCAGAGAGACACCGGTCAGTGTACAGATCTCCCCCTGAGAGACACCGGTCAGTGTACAGATCTCCCAATGAGAGACACGGGTCAGTGTACAGATCTCCCACTGAGAGACACCGGTCAGTGTACAGGTCTCCCACTGAGAGGCACCGGTCAATGTACAGATCTCCCCTGAGAGGCACCGGTCACTGTACAAATCACCCACTGAGAGACACCGGTCAGTGTACAGATCTCCCACAGAGAGACACCGGTCAGTGTACAGATCTCCCCCTGAGAGGCACCGGTCAGTGTACAGATCTCCCCCTGAGAGACACCGGTCAGTGTACAGATCTCCCACTGAGAGATACCGGTCAGTGTACAGATCTCCCACTGAGAGACACAGGTCAGTGTACAGATCTCCCACTGAGAGACACCGGTCAGTGTACAGATCTCCCTCTGAGATACACCGGTCAGTGTACAGATCTCCCACTGAGAGACACCGGTCAGTGTACAGATCTCCCCCTGAGAGACACCGGTCAGTGTACAGATCTCCCCCTGAGAGACACCGTCAGTGTACAGATCACCCACTGAGAGACACCGATCAGTGTACAGATCTCCCCCTGAGAGACACCGGTCAATGTACAGATCTCCCCCGAGAGGCACCGGTCACCGTACAGATCTCCCACTGAGAGACACGGGTCAGTGTACAGATCTCCCACTGAGAGGCACCGGTCAGTGTACAGATCTCCCACTGAGAGACACCGGTCAGTGTACAGATGTCCCACGAGAGACACCGGTCAGTGTACAGATCTCCCCCGAGAGGCACCGGTCCCTGTACAGATCTCCCACTGAGAGACACGGGTCAGTGTACAGATCTCCCACTGAGAGACACCGGTCAGTGTACAGATCTCCCACTGAGAGGCACCGGTCAATGTACAGATCTCCCCTGAGAGGCACCGGTCACTGTACAGATCACCCACTGAGAGACACCGGTCAGTGTACAGATCTCCCACAGAGAGACACCGGTCAGTGTACAGATCTCCCCCTGAGAGGCTCCGGTCAGTGTACAGATCTCCCCCTGAGAGACACCGGTCAGTGTACAGATCTCCCACTGAGAGACACCGGTCAATGTACAGATCTCTCCCGAGAGGCAGCGGTCACTGTACAGATCTCCCACTGAGAGACACCGGTCAGTGTACAGATCTCCCCCTGAGAGACACCGGTCAGTGCACAGATCTCCCCCTGAGAGACACCGGTCAGAGTACAGATCTCCCCCTGAGAGACACCGGTCAGTGTACAGATCTCCCCCTGAGTGACACCGGTCAGTGTACAGATCTCCCCCTGAGAGACACCGGTCAGTGTACAGATCTGCCCCTGAGAGACACCGGTCAGTGTACCGATTTCCCTCTTAGAGACATCGGTCAGTGTACAGATCTCCCCCTTAGAGACACCGGTCAGTGTACCGATCTCCCCCTGAGAGATACCGGTCAGTGTTCAGATCTCCCACTGAGAGACACTGGTCAGTGTACAGATCTCCCACTGAGAGACACTGGCCAGAGTACAGATCTCCCACTGAGAGACACTGGTCAGTGTACAGTTCTCCCACTGAGAGACACAGGTCAGTGTACAGATCTCCCACTGAGAGACATCAGTCAGTGTACGGATCTCCCCCTGAGTGACACCGGTCAGTGTACGGATCTCCCCCTGAGAGGCACCGGTCAGTGTACGGATCTCCCGCTGAGAGACACCGGTCAGTGTACAGATCTCCCACTGAGAGACACCGGTCACTGTACAGATCTCCCACTGAGAGACACTGGTCAGTGTACAAATCTCCCACTGAGAGACACTGGTCAGTGTACAGATCTCCCACAGAGAGACACCGGTCAGTGTACAGATCTCCCCCTGAGAGGCACCGGTCAGTGTACAGATCTCCCCCTGAGAGACACCGGTCAGTGTACAGATCTCCCACTGAGAGACACCAGTCAATGTACAGATCTCTCCCGAGCGGCAGCGGTCACTGTACAGATCTCCCACTGAGAGACACCGGTCAGTGTACAGATCTCCCCCTGAGAGACACCGGTCAGTGCACAGATCTCCCCCTGAGAGACACCGGTCAGAGTACAGATCTCCCCCTGAGAGACACCGGTCAGTGTACAGATCTCCCCCTGAGTGACACCGGTCTGTGTACAGATCTCCCCCTGAGAGACACCGGTCAGTGTACAGATCTGCCCCTGAGAGACACCGGTCAGTGTACCGATTTCCCTCTTAGAGACACCGGTCAGTGTACAGATCTCCCCCTTAGAGACACCGGTCAGTGTACCGATCTCCCCCTGAGAGATACCGGTCAGTGTTCAGATCTCCCACTGAGAGACACTGGTCAGTGTACAGATCTCCCACTGAGAGACACTGGCCAGAGTACAGATCTCCCACTGAGAGACACTGGTCAGTGTACAGATCTCCCACTGAGAGACACAGGTCAGTGTACAGATCTCCCACTGAGAGACATCAGTCAATGTACGGATCTCCCCCTGAGTGACACCGGTCAGTGTACTGATCTCCCCCTGAGAGGCACCGGTCAGTGTACGGATCTCCCACTGAGAGACACCGGTCAGTGTACAGATCTCCCACTGAGAGACACCGGTCAGTGTACAGATCTCCCCCTGAGAGGCACCGGTCAGTGTACAGATCTCCCCCTGAGAGGCACCAGTCAGTGTACAGATCTCCCACTGAGAGACACCCGTCAATGTACAGATCTCTCCCGAGAGGCAGCGGTCACTGTACAGATCTCCCACTGAGAGACACCGGTCAGTGTACAGATCTCCCCCTGAGAGACACCGGTCAGTGCACAGATCTCCCCCTGAGAGACACCGGTCAGAGTACAGATCTCCCCCTGAGAGACACCGGTCAGTGTACAGATCTCCCCCTGAGTGACACCGGTCAGTGTACAGATCTCCCCCTGAGAGACACCGGTCAGTGTACAGATCTGCCCCTGAGAGACACCGGTCAGTGTACCGATTTCCCTCTTAGAGACACCGGTGAGTGTACAGATCTCCCCCTTAGAGACACCGGTCAGTGTACCGATCTCCCCCTGAGAGACACCGGTCAGTGTACAGATCTCCCCCTGAGAGACACCGGTCAGTGTACAGATCTCCCACTGAGAGATACCGGTCAGTGTTCAGATCTCCCACTGAGAGACACTGGTCAGTGTACAGATCTCCCACTGAGAGACACTGGCCAGAGTACAGATCTCCCACTGAGAGACACTGGTCAGTGTACAGATCTCCCACTGAGAGACACAGGTCAGTGTACAGATCTCCCACTGAGAGACATCAGTCAGTGTACGGATCTCCCCCTGATTGACACCGGTCAGTGTACGGATCTCCCCCTGAGAGGCACCGGTCAGTGTACGGATCTCCCACTGAGAGACACCGGTCAGTATACAGATCTCCCACTGAGAGACACCGGTCAATGTACAGATCTCTCCCGAGAGGCAGCGGTCACTGTACAGATCTCCCACTGAGAGACACCGGTCAGTGTACAGATCTCCCCCTGAGAGACACCGGTCAGTGCACAGATCTCCCCCTGAGAGACACCGGTCAGAGTACAGATCTCCCCCTGAGAGACACCGGTCAGTGTACAGATCTCCCCCTGAGTGACACCGGTCAGTGTACAGATCTCCCACTGAGAGACACCGGTCAGTGTACAGATCTGCCCCTGAGAGACACCGGTCAGTGTACCGATTTCCCTCTTACAGACACCGGTCAGTGTACAGATCTCCCACTGAGAGACACCGGTCAGTGTACAGATCTCCCACTGAGAGTCACCGGTCAGTGTACAGATCCCATCTGAGAGACACCGGTCAGTGTACAGATCTCCCACTGAGAGTCACCGGTCAGTGTACAGATCTCCCCCTGAGAGACACCGGTCAGTGTACAGATCTCCCCCTGAGAGACACCGGTCAGTGTACAGATCTCTCCCAGAGAGACACCGGTCAGTGTACAGATCTCCCCCTGAGAGACACCGGTCAGTGTACAGATCTCCCACTGAGAGTCACCGGTCAGTGTACAGATCTCCCACTGAGAGACACCGGTCAGAGTACAGATCTCCCACTGAGAGACACCGGTCAGTGTACAGATCTCCCACTGAGAGTCACCGGTCAGTGTACAGATCCCCTCTGAGAGACACCGGTCAGTGTACAGATCTCCCACTGAGAGACACCGGTCAATGTACAGATCTCTCCCGAGAGGCAGCGGTCACTGTACAGATCTCCCACTGAGAGACACCGGTCAGTGTACAGATCTCCCCCTGAGAGACACCGGTCAGTGCACAGATCTCCCCCTGAGAGACACCGGTCAGAGTACAGATCTCCCCCTGAGAGACACCGGTCAGTGTACAGATCTCCCACTGAGAGTCACCGGTCAGTGTACAGATCTCCCCCTGAGAGACACCGGTCAGTGTACAGATCTCCCCCTGAGTGACACCGGTCAGTGTGCAGATCTCCCACTGAGAGACACCTGTCAGTGTACAGATCTGCCCCTGAGAGACACCGGTCAGTGTACAGATCTCCCACTGAGAGACACCGGTCAATGTACAGATCTCTCCCGAGAGGCAGCAGTCACTGTACAGATCTCCCACTGAGAGACACCGGTCAGTGTACAGATCTCCCCCTGAGAGACACCGGTCTGTGTACAGATCTGCCACTGAGAGACACCGGTCAATGTACAGATCTCTCCCGAGAGGCAGCGGTCACTGTACAGATCTCCCACTGAGAGACACCGGTCAGTGTACAGATCTCCCCCTGAGAGACACCGGTCAGTGCACAGATCTCCCCCTGAGAGACACCGGTCAGAGTACAGATCTCCCCCTGAGAGACACCGGTCAGTGTACAGATCTCCCCCTGAGTGACACCGGTCAGTGTACAGATCTCCCACTGAGAGACACCGGTCAGTGTACAGATCTGCCCCTGAGAGACACCGGTCAGTGTACCGATTTCCCTCTTAGAGACACCGGTCAGTGTACAGATCTCCCACTGAGAGACACCGGTCAGTGTACAGATCTCCCACTGAGAGTCACCGGTCAGTGTACAGATCCCATCTGAGAGACACCAGTCAGTGTACAGATCTCCCACTGAGAGTCACCGGTCAGTGTACAGATCTCCCCCTGAGAGACACCGGTCAGTGTACAGATCTCCCCTTGAGAGACACCGGTCAGTGTACAGATCTCTCCCAGAGAGACACCGGTCAGTGTACAGATCTCCCACTGAGAGACACCGGTCAGTGTACAGATCTCCCACTGAGAGTCACCGGTCAGTGTACAGATCTCCCACTGAGAGACACCGGTCAGAGTACAGATCTCCCACTGAGAGACACCGGTCAGTGTACAGATCTCCCACTGAGAGTCACCGGTCAGTGTACAGATCCCCTCTGAGAGACACCGGTCAGTGTACAGATCTCCCACTGAGACACACCGGTCAGTGTACAGATCTCCCACTGAGAGACACCGGTCAGTGTATAGATCTCCCCCTGAGAGACACCGGTCAGTGTACAGATCTCCCACAGAGAGACACCGGTCAGTGTACAGATCTCCCTGAGAGACACCGGTCAGTATACCGATCTCCCCCTGAGAGACACCGGTCAGTGTACAGATCTCCCTCTGAGAGACACCGGTCAGTCTACAGATCTCCCACTGAGAGACACCGGTCAGTGTACAGATCTCCCCCTGAGAGACACAGGTCTGTGTACAGATCTCCGTGAGAGACACCGGTCAGTGTACATATCTCCCCCTGAGTGACACCGGTCAGTGTACAGATCTCCCCCTGAGAGACACCGGTCAGTGTACAGATCTCCCACTGAGAGATACCGGTCAGTGTACAGATCTCCCACTGAGAGACACCGGTCAGTGTACAGATCTCTCTGACAGACACCGGTCAGTGTACAGATCTCCCACTGAGAGACACGGGTCAGTGTACAGATCTCCCACTGAGAGACACCGGTCAGTGTACAGATCTCCCACTGAGAGGCACCGGTCAATGTACAGATCTCCCCTGAGAGGCACCGGTCACTGTACAGATCACCCACTGAGAGACACCGGTCAGTGTACAGATCTCCCACAGAGAGACACCGGTCAGTGTACAGTTCTCCCCCTGAGAGGCACCGGTCAGTGTACAGATCTCCCCCTGAGAGACACCGGTCATTGTACAGATCTCCCACTGAGAGACACCGGTCAATGTACAGATCTCTCCCGAGAGGCAGCGGTCACTGTACAGATCTCCCACTGAGAGACACCGGTCAGTGTACAGATCTCCCCCTGAGAGACACCGGTCAGTGCACAGATCTCCCCCTGAGAGACACCGGTCAGAGTACAGATCTCCCCCTGAGAGACACCGGTCAGTGTACAGATCTCCCCCTGAGTGACACCGGTCAGTGTACAGATCTCCCACTGAGAGACACCGGTCAGTGTACAGATCTGCCCCTGAGAGACACCGGTCAGTGTACCGATTTCCCTCTTAGAGACACCGGTCAGTGTACAGATCTCCCACTGAGAGACACCGGTCAGTGTACAGATCTCCCACTGAGAGTCACCGGTCAGTGTACAGATCCCATCTGAGAGACACCGGTCAGTGTACAGATCTCCCACTGAGAGTCACCGGTCAGTGTACAGATCTCCCCCTGAGAGACACTGGTCAGTGTACAGATCTCCCCCTGAGAGACACCGGTCAGTGTACAGATCTCTCCCAGAGAGACACCGGTCAGTGTACAGATCTCCCCCTGAGAGACACCGGTCAGTGTACAGATCTCCCACTGAGAGTCACCGGTCAGTGTACAGATCTCCCACTGAGAGACACCGGTCAGAGTACAGATCTCCCACTGAGAGACACCGGTCAGTGTACAGATCTCCCACTGAGAGTCACGGGTCAGTGTACAGATCCCCTCTGAGAGACACCGGTCAGTGTACAGATCTCCCACTGAGACACACCGGTCAGTGTACAGATCTCCCACTGAGAGTCACCGGTCAGTGTACAGATCTCCCACTGAGAGACACCGGTCAGAGTACAGATCTCCCCCTGAGAGACACCGGTCAGTGTACAGATCTCCCCCTGAGTGACACCGGTCAGTGTACAGATCTCCCACTGAGAGACACCGGTCAGTGTACAGATCTGCCCCTGACAGACACCGGTCAGTGTACCGATTTCCCTCTTAGAGACCCCGGTCAGTGTACAGATCTCCCACTGAGAGACACCGGTCAGTGTACAGATCTCCCACTGAGAGTCACCGGTCAGTGTACAGATCCCATCTGAGAGACACCGGTCAGTGTACAGATCTCCCACTGAGAGTCACCGGTCAGTGTACAGATCTCCCCCTGAGAGACACCGGTCAGTGTACAGATCTCCCCCTGAGAGACACCGGTCAGTGTACAGATCTCTCCCAGAGAGACACCGGTCAGTGTACAGATCTCCCCCTGAGAGACACCGGTCAGTGTACAGATCTCCCAATGAGAGACACGGGTCAGTGTACAGATCTCCCACTGAGAGACACCGGTCAGTGTACAGGTCTCCCACTGAGAGGCACCGGTCAATGTACAGATCTCCCCTGAGAGGCACCGGTCACTGTACAGATCACCCACTGAGAGACACCGGTCAGTGTACAGATCTCCCACAGAGAGACACCGGTCAGTGTACAGATCTCCCCCTGAGAGGCACCGGTCAGTGTACAGATCTCCCCCTGAGAGACACCGGTCAGTGTACAGATCTCCCACTGAGAGATACCGGTCAGTGTACAGATCTCCCACTGAGAGACACCGGTCAGTGTACAGATCTCCCACTGAGAGACACCGGTCAGTGTACAGATCTCCCTCTGAGATACACCGGTCAGTGTACAGATCTCCCACTGAGAGACACCGGTCAGTGTACAGATCTCCCCCTGAGAGACACCGGTCAGTGTACAGATCTCCCCCTGAGAGACACCGTCAGTGTACAGATCACCCACTGAGAGACACCGATCAGTGTACAGATCTCCCCCTGAGAGACACCGGTCAATGTACAGATCTCCCCCGAGAGGCACCGGTCACCGTACAGATCTCCCACTGAGAGACACGGGTCAGTGTACAGATCTCCCACTGAGAGGCACCGGTCAGTGTACAGATCTCCCACTGAGAGACACCGGTCAGTGTACAGATGTCCCACGAGAGACACCGGTCAGTGTACAGATCTCCCCCGAGAGGCACCGGTCCCTGTACAGATCTCCCACTGAGAGACACGGGTCAGTGTACAGATCTCCCACTGAGAGACACCGGTCAGTGTACAGATCTCCCACTGAGAGGCACCGGTCAATGTACAGATCTCCCCTGAGAGGCACCGGTCACTGTACAGATCACCCACTGAGAGACACCGGTCAGTGTACAGATCTCCCACAGAGAGACACCGGTCAGTGTACAGATCTCCCCCTGAGAGGCTCCGGTCAGTGTACAGATCTCCCCCTGAGAGACACCGGTCAGTGTACAGATCTCCCACTGAGAGACACCGGTCAATGTACAGATCTCTCCCGAGAGGCAGCGGTCACTGTACAGATCTCCCACTGAGAGACACCGGTCAGTGTACAGATCTCCCCCTGAGAGACACCGGTCAGTGCACAGATCTCCCCCTGAGAGACACCGGTCAGAGTACAGATCTCCCCCTGAGAGACACCGGTCAGTGTACAGATCTCCCCCTGAGTGACACCGGTCAGTGTACAGATCTCCCCCTGAGAGACACCGGTCAGTGTACAGATCTGCCCCTGAGAGACACCGGTCAGTGTACCGATTTCCCTCTTAGAGACATCGGTCAGTGTACAGATCTCCCCCTTAGAGACACCGGTCAGTGTACCGATCTCCCCCTGAGAGATACCGGTCAGTGTTCAGATCTCCCACTGAGAGACACTGGTCAGTGTACAGATCTCCCACTGAGAGACACTGGCCAGAGTACAGATCTCCCACTGAGAGACACTGGTCAGTGTACAGTTCTCCCACTGAGAGACACAGGTCAGTGTACAGATCTCCCACTGAGAGACATCAGTCAGTGTACGGATCTCCCCCTGAGTGACACCGGTCAGTGTACGGATCTCCCCCTGAGAGGCACCGGTCAGTGTACGGATCTCCCGCTGAGAGACACCGGTCAGTGTACAGATCTCCCACTGAGAGACACCGGTCACTGTACAGATCTCCCACTGAGAGACACTGGTCAGTGTACAAATCTCCCACTGAGAGACACTGGTCAGTGTACAGATCTCCCACAGAGAGACACCGGTCAGTGTACAGATCTCCCCCTGAGAGGCACCGGTCAGTGTACAGATCTCCCCCTGAGAGACACCGGTCAGTGTACAGATCTCCCACTGAGAGACACCAGTCAATGTACAGATCTCTCCCGAGCGGCAGCGGTCACTGTACAGATCTCCCACTGAGAGACACCGGTCAGTGTACAGATCTCCCCCTGAGAGACACCGGTCAGTGCACAGATCTCCCCCTGAGAGACACCGGTCAGAGTACAGATCTCCCCCTGAGAGACACCGGTCAGTGTACAGATCTCCCCCTGAGTGACACCGGTCTGTGTACAGATCTCCCCCTGAGAGACACCGGTCAGTGTACAGATCTGCCCCTGAGAGACACCGGTCAGTGTACCGATTTCCCTCTTAGAGACACCGGTCAGTGTACAGATCTCCCCCTTAGAGACACCGGTCAGTGTACCGATCTCCCCCTGAGAGATACCGGTCAGTGTTCAGATCTCCCACTGAGAGACACTGGTCAGTGTACAGATCTCCCACTGAGAGACACTGGCCAGAGTACAGATCTCCCACTGAGAGACACTGGTCAGTGTACAGATCTCCCACTGAGAGACACAGGTCAGTGTACAGATCTCCCACTGAGAGACATCAGTCAATGTACGGATCTCCCCCTGAGTGACACCGGTCAGTGTACGGATCTCCCCCTGAGAGGCACCGGTCAGTGTACGGATCTCCCACTGAGAGACACCGGTCAGTGTACAGATCTCCCACTGAGAGACACCGGTCAGTGTACAGATCTCCCCCTGAGAGGCACCGGTCAGTGTACAGATCTCCCCCTGAGAGGCACCAGTCAGTGTACAGATCTCCCACTGAGAGACACCCGTCAATGTACAGATCTCTCCCGAGAGGCAGCGGTCACTGTACAGATCTCCCACTGAGAGACACCGGTCAGTGTACAGATCTCCCCCTGAGAGACACCGGTCAGTGCACAGATCTCCCCCTGAGAGACACCGGTCAGAGTACAGATCTCCCCCTGAGAGACACCGGTCAGTGTACAGATCTCCCCCTGAGTGACACCGGTCAGTGTACAGATCTCCCCCTGAGAGACACCGGTCAGTGTACAGATCTGCCCCTGAGAGACACCGGTCAGTGTACCGATTTCCCTCTTAGAGACACCGGTCAGTGTACAGATCTCCCCCTTAGAGACACCGGTCAGTGTACCGATCTCCCCCTGAGAGACACCGGTCAGTGTACAGATCTCCCCCTGAGAGACACCGGTCAGTGTACAGATCTCCCACTGAGAGATACCGGTCAGTGTTCAGATCTCCCACTGAGAGACACTGGTCAGTGTACAGATCTCCCACTGAGAGACACTGGCCAGAGTACAGATCTCCCACTGAGAGACACTGGTCAGTGTACAGATCTCCCACTGAGAGACACAGGTCAGTGTACAGATCTCCCACTGAGAGACATCAGTCAGTGTACGGATCTCCCCCTGATTGACACCGGTCAGTGTACGGATCTCCCCCTGAGAGGCACCGGTCAGTGTACGGATCTCCCACTGAGAGACACCGGTCAGTGTACAGATCTCCCACTGAGAGACACCGGTCACTGTACAGATCTCCCACTGAGAGACACTGGTCAGTGTACAAATCTCCCACTGAGAGACACTGCTCAGTGTACAGATCTCCCCCTGAGAGACACCGGTCAGTGTACAGATATCCCCCTGAGAGACACCGGTCATTGTACAGATCTCCCACTGAGAGTCACCGGTCAGTTTACAGATCTCCCACTGAGAGGCACCGGTCAGAGTACAGATCTCCCCCTCAGAGATACCGGTCAGTGTACAGATCTCCCCCTGAGAGACACCGGTCAGTATACAGATCTCCCACTGAGAGTCACCGGTCAGTGTACAGATCCCCTCTGAGAGATACCGGTCAGTGTACAGATCTCCCACTGAGAGTCACCGGTCAGTGTACAGATCTCCCACTGAGAGACACCGGTCAGTGTACAGATCTCCCACTGACAGACACCGGTCAGTGTACAGATCTCCCACTGAGAGACATCGGTCATTGTACAGATCTCCCACTGAGAGTCACCGGTCAGTGTGCAGATCCCCTCTGAGAGGACACCGGTCAGTGTACAGATCTCCCCCTGAGAGACACTGGTCAGTGTACAGATCTCCCCCTAAGAGGCACCAGTCAGTGTACAGATCTCTCCCTGAGAGACACCGGTCAGTGTACAGATCTCCCCCTGAGAGACACCGGTCAGTGTACAGATCTCCCCCTGAGAGACCACCGGTCAGTGTACAGATCTCCCACTGAGAGACACCGGTCAGTGTACAGATCTCCCCCTGAGAGACACCGGTCAATGTACAGATCTCCCCCGAGAGGCACCGGTCACGGTACAGATCTCCCACTGAGAGACACGGGTCAGTGTACAGATCTCCCACTGAGAGGCACCGGTCAGACTACAAATCTCCCACTGAGAGACACCGGTCAGTGTACAGATGTCCCACGAGAGACACCGGTCACTGTACAGATCTCCCTCTGAGAGACACGGGTCAGTGTACAGATCTCCCACTGAGAGGACACCGGTCAGTGTACAGATCTCCCACTGAGAGGCACCGGTCAATGTACAGATCTCCCCCGAGAGGCACCGGTCCCTGTGCAGATCTCCCTCTGAGAGACACGGGTCAGTGTACAGATCTCCCACTGAGAGACACCGGTCAGTGTACAGATCTCCCACTGAGAGGCACCGGTCAATGTACAGATCTCCCCCCGAGAGGCACCGGTCACTGTACAGATCACCCACTGGGAGACACCGGTCAGTGTACAGATCTCCCACAGAGAGACCACCGGTCAGTGTACAGATCTCCCCCTGAGAGGCACCGGTCAGTGTACAGATCTCCCCCTGAGAGACACCGGTCAGTGTACAGATCTCCCACTGAGAAACACCGGTCAATGTACAGATCTCTATCGAGAGGCAGCGGTCACTGTACAGATCTCCCACTGAGAGACACCGGTCAGTGTACAGATCTCCGCCTGAGAGACACCGGTCAGTGCACAGATCTCCCCCTGAGAGACACTGGCCAGAGTACAGATCTCCCACTGAGAGACACTGGTCAGTGTACAGTTCTCCCACTGAGAGACACAGGTCAGTGTACAGATCTCCCACTGAGAGACATCAGTCAGTGTACGGATCTCCCCCTGAGTGACACCGGTCAGTGTACGGATCTCCCCCTGAGAGGCACCGGTCAGTGTACGGATCTCCCGCTGAGAGGACACCGGTCAGTGTACAGATCTCCCACTGAGAGACACCGGTCACTGTACAGATCTCCCACTGAGAGACACTGGTCAGTGTACAAATCTCCCACTGAGAGACACTGGTCAGTGTACAGATCTCCCACAGAGAGACACCGGTCAGTGTACAGATCTCCCCCTGAGAGGCACCGGTCAGTGTACAGATCTCCCCCTGAGAGACACCGGTCAGTGTACAGATCTCCCACTGAGAGACACCAGTCAATGTACAGATCTCTCCCGAGCGGCAGCGGTCACTGTACAGATCTCCCACTGAGAGACACCGGTCAGTGTACAGATCTCCCCCTGAGAGACACCGGTCAGTGCACAGATCTCCCCCTGAGAGACACCGGTCAGAGTACAGATCTCCCCCTGAGAGACACCGGTCAGTGTACAGATCTCCCCCTGAGTGACACCGGTCTGTGTACAGATCTCCCCCTGAGAGACACCGGTCAGTGTACAGATCTGCCCCTGAGAGACACCGGTCAGTGTACCGATTTCCCTCTTAGAGACACCGGTCAGTGTACAGATCTCCCCCTTAGAGACACCGGTCAGTGTACCGATCTCCCCCTGAGAGATACCGGTCAGTGTTCAGATCTCCCACTGAGAGACACTGGTCAGTGTACAGATCTCCCACTGAGAGACACTGGCCAGAGTACAGATCTCCCACTGAGAGACACTGGTCAGTGTACAGATCTCCCACTGAGAGACACAGGTCAGTGTACAGATCTCCCACTGAGAGACATCAGTCAATGTACGGATCTCCCCCTGAGTGACACCGGTCAGTGTACGGATCTCCCCCTGAGAGGCACCGGTCAGTGTACGGATCTCCCACTGAGAGACACCGGTCAGTGTACAGATCTCCCACTGAGAGACACCGGTCAGTGTACAGATCTCCCCCTGAGAGGCACCGGTCAGTGTACAGATCTCCCCCTGAGAGGCACCAGTCAGTGTACAGATCTCCCACTGAGAGACACCCGTCAATGTACAGATCTCTCCCGAGAGGCAGCGGTCACTGTACAGATCTCCCACTGAGAGACACCGGTCAGTGTACAGATCTCCCCCTGAGAGACACCGGTCAGTGCACAGATCTCCCCCTGAGAGACACCGGTCAGAGTACAGATCTCCCCCTGAGAGACCACCGGTCAGTGTACAGATCTCCCCCTGAGTGACACCGGTCAGTGTACAGATCTCCCCCTGAGAGACACCGGTCAGTGTACAGATCTGCCCCTGAGAGACACCGGTCAGTGTACCGATTTCCCTCTTAGAGACACCGGTCAGTGTACAGATCTCCCCC
>NW_027275230.1:0-64575 GCF_030028105.1 Mobula birostris
GAGTGATATAACAGGTGTCATACATCTCAGGATGATGTGGGGAGTTATATTAAGATGTTTCCATAAGGTTTGCATGCAGTACTTTAGAGTAAAATTGAAGTATATACTTTTAGTGCAAAGCCTGCATTCACTGAGAAAATAAATTTTTGTTTTGAATACCTGAGTGACATAACAGGTGCCAAACATCTCAGGATCATGTGGAGAGTTCTATTAAGATGTTTTCATAGTGTTTGCAGTCAGTACCTTTGAGTGAAATTAATATGTATACTTCATTCGATGCTAAAGCACTGGATGCACTGAGAAATCAACTTTTTTGTCCTGTATACCTGAGTGATATAAGACGTGTCAAACATCCCAACATCATGTGGGGAAATATATTCAAATGCTTCCATAAGGTTTGCAGTCAGTACCTTTGAGTAAAATTGAAATGTATACTTCTTTCATTGCTAAAGCACTGTGTGCACTAAGAAATCAACTTTTTTGTCTATAATGCCCGAGTGATATAAAAGCTGCCATACATCTCAGGATGATGTGAGGAGTTATATTAAGATGTTTCCATAAGGTTTGCATTGAATACTTTAGAGTAAAATTGAAGTATATCCCTTTAGTTCCAAAGCACTGCTTTCACTGAGAAATCAACTTTTTTGTCTTGAATACCTGAGTGATATAAGAAATGTCAAGCATTCCAGGATTATGTGGGGAGTTATATGCACATGTTTGCATTAGGATTTCAGTCAGTACCTTTGAGTAAAATTGAAGTATGTACTTTTCGTTCCAAAGCACTGCTTGCACTGAGAAATCAACTTTTTTGTCTTGTATACCTGAGTGATATAAGAAATGTCAAACATTCCAGGATTATGTGGGGAGTTATATTCACATGTCTGCATAAGGTTTGCAGTCAGTACCTTTGAGTAAAATTGAAATGTATACTTCATTCAGTTCTAAAGCACTGTATGGTTTGAGAAATCAACTTTTTTGTCTTGAATACCTGAGTGATATAACAGGTGTCAAACATCCCAAGATCATGTGGGGAGATATATTCAGATGCTTCCATAAGGTTTGCAGTCAGTACCTTTGAGTAAAATTGAAATGTATACTTCTTTCATTGCTAAAGCACTGTGTGCACTGAGAAATCAACTTTTTTGTCTTGAATGCCTGAGTGATATAACAGGTGTAAAACATCTCACGATCATGTGGGGAGTTTAGTAAAATGTTTCCATAGGTTTGCAGTCAGTTCCTTTCTGTAAAATTGAAATGTATACTTCATTCAATGCTAAAGGACTGTATGCTTTGAGAAATCAACTTTTTTGTCTTGAACTCCTGAGTGATATAACAGGTGTCAAACATCTCAAGATCATGTGGGGAGTTCAATTAAGATGTTTCCATTATGTTTCCAGTAAGTACCTTTGAGTAAAATTGAAATGTATACTGCATTCAATGCTAAAGGACTGTATGGTTTGAGAAATCAACATTTTTGTCTTGAACTCCTGCGTGATATAACAGGTGTCAAACATCTCAGGATGATGTGCTGAGTCATATGCATATGTTTGTTTTAGGTTTTCAGTCAGTACCTTTGAGTAAAATTGAAGTATATACTTTTAGTTCCAAAGCACTGCTTGCACTGAGAAATCAACTTTTTTGCTTTGAATACCTGAGTGATATAACAGGTGTCAAACATCTCAGGATCATGTGGGGAGTTATAGTAAATTGTTTCCATAAGGTTTGCATTCAGTACTTTAGAGTAAAATGGAAGTATATACTTTTAGTGCCAAAGCACTGCATTCACTTAGATATCAACTTTTTTGCCTTGAATACCTGAGTGATATAGTAGGTTTCAAACATCGCAAGATCATGTGGGGAGTTATATTCAGTTGTTTGCATAAGGTTTCCAGTCAGTACCTTTGAGTAAAATTGAGATGTGTACTTCTTTCAATGCTAAAAGACTGTATGCATTCAGAAATCAACTTTTTTGTCTTGAATACCTGAGTGATGTAACAGGTGCCAAACATCTCAGGATCATGTGGGGAGTCCTATTAAGAAGTTTCCATAGTGTTTGCAGTAAGTACCTTTGAGTAAAATTCAAATGTATACTTCATTCAATGCTAAACGACTGTATGCTTTGAGAAATCAACTTTTTTGTCTTGAATACCTGAGTGACATAACAGGTGCCAAACATCTCAGGATCATGTGGAGAGTTCTATTAAGATGTTTTCATAATGTTTGCAGTCAGTACCTTTGAGTAAAATTAAAATGTATGCATCATTCGATGCTAAACCCCTGGATGCACTGAGAAATCAACTTTTTTGTCCTGTATACCTGAGTGATATAAGAGGTGTCAAACATCCCAACATCATGTGGGGAAATATATTCAGATGCTTCCATAATGTTTGCAGTCAGTACCTTTGAGTAAAATTGAAATGTATACTTCTTCATTGCTAAAGCACTGTGTGCACTGAGAAATCAACTTTTTTGTCTATAATGCCTAAGTGATATAAAAGTTGCCATACATCTCAGGATGATGTGAGGGGTTATATTAAGATGTTTCCATAAGGTTTGCATTCAATACTTTAGAGTAAAATTGAAGTATATGCTTTTAGTTCCAAAGCACTGCTTTCACTGAGAAATCAACTTTTTTGTCTTGTGTACCTGAGTGATATAAGAGGTGTCAAACATCCCAGGATCATCTGGGGAGTTATATTAAGATGTTTCTATAGTGTTTGCAGTAAGTACCTTTGAGTAAAATTGAAATGTGTACTTCATTCAATGTAAAGCACTGTATGCTTTGAGGAATCAACTTTTTTTTCTTGAACTCCTGTGTGATATAACAGGTGTCAAACATCTCAAGATCATGTGGGGAGTTATATTAATATGTTTCCATAAGGTTTGCATTCAATACTTTAGAGTAAAATTGAACTTTTACTTTTAGTTCCAAAGCACTGCTTTCACTGAGCAATCAACTTTTTTGTCTTGAATACCTGAGTGATATAACAGGTGTCATACATCTCAGGATCATGTGGGGAGTTATATTAAGATGTTTCCATAAGGTTTCCATTCAATACTTTAGAGTAAAATTGAAGTACATTCTTTTCTGCCAAAGCAATGCATTCACTGAGAAATCAACTTTTTTGTCTTGAACACCTGAGTGATATAGTAGGTTTCAAACATCCCAAGATCATGTGGGGAGTTATATTCAGTTGTTTGAATAAGGTTTGCAGTCAGTACCTTTGAGTAAAATTGAAATGTATACTTCTTTCATTGCTAAAGCACTGTGTTCACTGAGAAATCAACTTTTTTGTCTATAATGCCTGAGTAATATAGCAGGTGTCAAACATCTCAGGATCATGTGGGGAGTTATAGTAAATTGTTTCCATAAGGTTTGCATTCAGTACTTTAGAGTAAAATGGAAGTATATACTTTTAGTGCTAAAGCACTGCTTTCACTTAGATATCAACTTTTTTGCCTTGAATACCTGAATGATATAGTAGGTTTCAAACATCCCAAGATCATGTGGGGAGTTATATTCAGTTGTTTGCATAAGGTTTCCAGTCAGTACCTTTGAGTAAAATTGAGATGTGTACTTCTTTCAATGCTAAAGGACTGTATGCTTTGAGAAATCAACTTTTTTGTCTTGAACTCCTGAGTGATATAACAGGTGTCAAACATCTCAAGATCATGTGGGGAGTTCAATTAAGATGTTTCCATTATGTTTGCAGTAAGTACCTTTGAGTAAAATTGAAATGTATACTGCATTCAATGCTAAAGGACTGTATGGTTTGAGAAATCAACATTTTTGTCTTGAATTCCTGCGTGATATAACAGGTGTCAAACATCTCAGGATGATGTGGTAAGTCATATGCATATGTTTGTTTCAGGTTTTCAGTCAGTACCTTTGAGTAAAATTGAAGTATATACTTTTAGTTCCAAAGCACTGCTTGCACTGAGAAATCAACTTTTTTCCTTTGAATACCTGAGTGATATAACAGGTGTCAAACATCTCAGGATCATGTGGGGAGTTATAGTAAATTGTTTCCATAAGGTTTGCATTCAGTACTTTAGAGTAAAATGGAAGTATATACTTTTAGTGCCAAAGCACTGCATTCACTTAGATATCAACTTTTTTGCCTTGAATACCTGAATGATATAGTAGGTTTCAAACATCCCAAGATCATGTGGGGAGTTATATTCAGTTGTTTGCATAAGGTTTCCAGTCATTACCTTTGAGTAAAATTGAGATGTGTACTTCTTTCAATGCTAAAGGACTGTATGCTTTGAGAAATCAACTTTTTTGTCTTGAACTCCTGAGTGATATAACAGGTGTCAAACATCTCAAGATCATGTGGGGAGTTCAATTAAGATGTTTCCATTATGTTTGCAGTAAGTACCTTTGAGTAAAATTGAAATGTATACTGCATTCAATGCTAAAGGACTGTATGGTTTGAGAAATCAACATTTTTGTCTTGAATTCCTGCGTGATATAACAGGTGTCAAACATCTCAGGATGATGTGGTAAGTCATATGCATATGTTTGTTTCAGGTTTTCAGTCAATACCTTTGAGTAAAATTGAAGTATATACTTTTAGTTCCAAAGCACTGCTTGCACTGAGAAATCAACTTTTTTCCTTTGAATACCTGAGTGATATAACAGGTGTCAAACATCTCAGGATCATGTGGGGAGTTATAGTAAATTGTTTCCATAAGGTTTGCATTCAGTACTTTAGAGTAAAATGGAAGTATATACTTTTAGTGCCAAAGCACTGCATTCACTTAGATATCAACTTTTTTGCCTTGAACACCTGAGTGATATAGTAGGTTTCAAACATCCCAAGATCATGTGGGGAGTTATATTCAGTCGTTTGCATAAGGTTTCCAGTCAGTACCTTTGAGTAAAATTGAGATGTGTACTTCTTTCAATGCTAAAGGACTGTATGCTTTGAGAAATCAACTTTTTTGTCTTGAACTCCTGAGTGATATAATAGGTGTCAAACATCTCAGGATCATGTGGGGAGTTACAGTAAATTGTTTCCATAAGGTTTGCATTCAGTACTTTAGAGTAAAATGGAAGTATATACTTTTAGTGCCAAAGCACTGCATTCACTTAGATATCAACTTTTTTGCCTTGAACACCTGAGTGATGTAACAGGTGCCAAACATCTCAGGATCATGTGGGGAGTCCTATTAAGAAGTCTCAATAGTGTTTGCAGTAAGTACCTTTGAGTAAAATTCAAATGTATACTTCATTCAATGCTAAACGACTGTATGCTCTGAGAAATCAACTTTTTTGTCTTGAATACCTGAGTGATATACCTGGTGTCAAACTTCTCAGGATCATGTGGGGAATGATATTATGATGTTTCCATAAGGTTTGCATGCAGTACTTTAGAGTAAAATTGAAGTATATTCTTTTAGTGCAAAGGCTGCATTCACTGAGAAAATAACTTTTTTGTTTTGAATACCTGAGTGACATAACAGGTGCCAAACATCTCAGGATCATGTGGGGAGTTCAATTAAGATGTTTTCATAGTGTTTGCAGTCAGTACCTTTGAGTAAAATTAAAATGTATACTTCATTCAATGCTAAATCCCTGTGTTCTCTGAGAAATCAACTTTTTTGTCAATAATGCCTGAGTGATATAACAGGTGTCAAACATCTCAGGATCATCTGGGGAGTTATAGTAAATTGTTTACATAAGGTTTGCATTCAGTACTTTAGAGTAAAATGGAAGTATATACTTTTAGTGCCAAAGCACTGCATTCACTTAGATAGCAACTATTTTGCCTTGAATACCTGAGTGATATAGTAGGTTTCAAACATCCCAAGATCATGTGGGGAGTTATATTCAGTTGTTTGCATAAGGTTTCCAGTCAGTACCTTTGAGTAAAATTGAGATGTGTACTTCTTTCAATGCTAAATGATTGTATGCTTTGAGAAATCAACTTTTTTGTCTATAATGCCGGAGTGATAAAAAAGGTGCCATACATCGCAGGAAGATGTGAGGAGTTATATTAAGATGTTTCCATAAGGTTTGCATTCAATACTTTAGAGTAAAATTGAAGTATATGCTTTTAGTTCCAAACCACTGCTTTCACTGAGAAATCAACTTTTTTGTCTTGAATACCTGAGTGATATAAGAAATGTCAAACATTCCAGGATTATGTGGGGAGTTATATGCACATGTTTGCATTAGGTTTTCAGTCAGTACCTTTGAGTAAAATTGAAGTATATACTTTTAGTTCCAAAGCACTGCTTGCACTGAGAAATCGGTTTTTTTGTCTTGTATACCTGAGTGATATAAGAAATGTCAAACATTCCAGGATTATGTGGGGAGTTATATTCACATGTTTGCATAAGGTTTGCAGTCAGTACCTTGAGTAAAATTGACATGTATACTTCATTCAGTTCTAAAGCACTGTATGGTTTGAGAAATCAACTTTTTTGTTTTGAATACCTGAGTGATATAACAGGTGTCAAACATCCCAAGATCATGTGGGGAGATATATTCAGATGCTTCCATAAGGTTTGCAGTCAGTACCTTTGAGTAAAATTGAAATGTATACTTCTTTCATTGCTAAAGCACTGTGTGCACTGAGAAATCAACTTTTTTGTCTTGAATGCCTGAGTGATATAACAGGTGTAAAACATCTCAGGATCATCTGGGGAGTTATAGTAAAATGTTTCCATAAGGTTTGCAGTCAGTACCTTTCAGTAAAATTGAAATGTATACTTCATTCAATGCTAAAGGACTGTATGTTTTGAGATATCAACTTTTTTGTCTTGAATTCCTGAGTGATATATCAGGTGTCTTACATCTCAGGATGATGTGGGGAGTTATATTAAGATGTTTCCATAAGGTTTGCATGCATTCATTTAGAGTAAAATTGAAGTATATACTTTTAGTGCAAAGCCTGCATTCACTGAGAAATTAACTTTTTTGTTTTGAATACCTGAGTGACATAACAGCTGCCAAACATCTCAGGATCATGTGGAGAGTTCTATTAAGATGTTTTCATAGTGTTTGCAGTCAGTACCTTTGAGTAAAATTAAAATGTATACTTCATTCGATGCTAAAGCACTGGATGCACTCAGAAATCAATTTTTTGTCCTGTATACCTGAGTGATATAAGAGGTTGCAAACATCCCAACATCATGTGGGGAAATATATTCAGATGCTTCCATAAGGTTTGCAGTCAGTACCTTTGAGTAAAATTGAAATGTATACTTCTTTCATTGCTAAAGCACTGTGCGCACTGAGAAATCAACCTTTTTTGTCTATAATGCCTGAGTGATATAAAAGGTGCCATACATCTCAGGATGATGTGAGGAGTTATATTAAGATGTTTCCATAAGGTTTGCATTCAATACTTTAGAGTAAAATTGAAGTATATGCTTTTAGTTCCAAAGCACTGCTTTCACTGAGAAATCGACTTTTTTGTCTTGAATACCTGAGTGATATAAGAAATATCAAACATTCCAGGATTATGTGGGGAGTTATTTGCACATGTTTGCATTAGGTTTTCAGTCAGTACCTTTGAGTAAAATTGAAGTATATACTTTTAGTTTCAAAGTTCTGCCTGCACTGAGAAATCAACTTTATTGTCTTGTATACCTGAGTGATATAAGAAATGTCAAACATTCCAGGATTATGTGGGGAGTTATATTCACATGTTTGCATAAGGTTTGCAGTCAGTACCTTTGAGTAAAATTGAAATGTATACTTCATTCAGTTCTAAAGCACTGTATGGTTTGAGAAATCAACTTTTTTGTCTTGAATACCTGAGTGATATAACTGGTGTCAAACTTCTCAGGATCATGTGGGGAATGATATTATGATGTTTCCATAACGTTTGCATTCAGTACTTTAGAGTAAAATTAAAGTATATACTTTTAGTGCAAACAACTGCATTCACTGAGAAAATAACTTTTTTGTTTTGAATACCTGAGTGACAGAACAGGTGTTAAACATCTCAGGATCATGTGGGGAGATATATTCAGATGTTTCCAGAACGTTTGCAGTCAGTACCTTTGAGTAAAATTGAAATCTATACTTCTTTCATTGCTAAAGCACTGTGTTCACTGAGAAATCAACTTTTTTGTCTATAATGCCTGTGATATAGCAGGTGTCAAACATCTCAGGATCATGTGGGGAGTTATACTAAATTGTTTCCATAAGGTTTGCATTCAGTACTTTAGAGTAAAATGGAAGTATAGACTTGTAGTGCCAAAACACTGCTTTCACTTAGATATCAACTTTTTTGCCTTGAATACCTGAGTGATATGGTAGGTTTCAAACATCCCAAGATCATGTGGGGAGTTATATTCAGTTGTTTGCATGAGGTTTCCAGTCAGTACCTTTGAATAAAATTGAGATGTGTACTTCTTTCAATGCTAAAGGACTGTATGCTTTGAGAAATCAACTTTTTTGTCTTGAATACCTGAGTGATGTAACAGGTGCCAAACATCTCAGGATCATGTGGAGAGTTCTATTAAGATGTTTTCATAGTGTTTGCAGTCAGTACCTTTGAGTGAAATTAATATGTATACTTCATTCGATGCTAAAGCACTGGATGCACTGAGAAATCAACTTTTTTGTCCTGTATACCTGAGTGATATAAGACGTGTCAAACATCCCAACATCATGTGGGGAAATATATTCAAATGCTTCCATAAGGTTTGCAGTCAGTACCTTTGAGTAAAATTGAAATGTATACTTCTTTCATTGCTAAAGCACTGTGTGCACTAAGAAATCAACTTTTTTGTCTATAATGCCCGAGTAATATAAAAGCTGCCATACATCTCAGGATGATGTGAGGAGTTATATTAAGATGTTTCCATAAGGTTTGCATTGAATACTTTAGAGTAAAATTGAAGTATATCCCTTTAGTTCCAAAGCACTGCTTTCACTGAGAAATCAACTTTTTTGTCTTGAATACCTGAGTGATATAAGAAATGTCAAGCATTCCAGGATTATGTGGGGAGTTATATGCACATGTTTGCATTAGGATTTCAGTCAGTACCTTTGAGTAAAATTGAAGTATATACTTTTCGTTCCAAAGCACTGCTTGCACTGAGAAATCAACTTTTTTGTCTTGTATACCTGAGTGATATAAGAAATGTCAAACATTCCAGGATTATGTGGGGAGTTATATTCACATGTCTGCATAAGGTTTGCAGTCAGTACCTTTGAGTAAAATTGAAATGTATACTTCATTCAGTTCTAAAGCACTGTATGGTTTGAGAAATCAACTTTTTTGTCTTGAATACCTGAGTGATATAACAGGTGTCAAACATCCCAAGATCATGTGGGGAGATATATTCAGATGCTTCCATAAGGTTTGCAGTCAGTACCTTTGAGTAAAATTGAAATGTATACTTCTTTCATTGCTAAAGCACTGTGTGCACTGAGAAATCAACTTTTTTGTCTTGAATGCCTGAGTGATATAACAGCTGTAAAACATCTCAGGATCATGTGAGGAGTTTAGTAAAATGTTTCCATAGGTTTGCAGTCAGTTCCTTTCTGTAAAATTGAAATGTATACTTCATTCAATGCTAAAGGACTGTATGCTTTGAGAAATCAACCTTTTTTGTCTTGAACTCCTGAGTGATATAACAGGTGTCAAACATCTCAAGATCATGTGGGGAGTTCAATTAAGATGTTTCCATTATGTTTGCAGTAAGTACCTTTGAGTAAAATTGAAATGTATACTGCATTCAATGCTAAAGGACTGTATGGTTTGAGAAATCAACATTTTTGTCTTGAACTCCTGCGTGATATAACAGGTGTCAAACATCTCAGGATGATGTGCTGAGTCATATGCATATGTTTGTTTTAGGTTTTCAGTCAGTACCTTTGAGTAAAATTGAAGTATATACTTTTAGTTCCAAAGCACTGCTTGCACTGAGAAATCAACTTTTTTGCTTTGAATACCTGAGTGATATAACAGGTGTCAAACATCTCAGGATCATGTGGGGAGTTATAGTAAATTGTTTCCATAAGGTTTGCATTCAGTACTTTAGAGTAAAATCGAAGTATATACTTTTAGTGCCAAAGCACTGCATTCACTTAGATATCAACTTTTTTGCCTTGAATACCTGAGTGATATAGTAGGTTTCAAACATCGCAAGATCATGTGGGGAGTTATATTCAGTTGTTTGCATAAGGTTTCCAGTCAGTACCTTTGAGTAAAATTGAGATGTGTACTTCTTTCAATGCTAAAAGACTGTATGCATTCAGAAATCAACTTTTTTGTCTTGAATACCTGAGTGATGTAACAGGTGCCAAACATCTCAGGATCATGTGGGGAGTCCTATTAAGAAGTTTCCATAGTGTTTGCAGTAAGTACCTTTGAGTAAAATTCAAATGTATACTTCATTCAATGCTAAACGACTGTATGCTTTGAGAAATCAACTTTTTTGTCTTGAATACCTGAGTGACATAACAGGTGCCAAACATCTCAGGATCATGTGGAGAGTTCTATTAAGATGTTTTCATAATGTTTGCAGTCAGTACCTTTGAGTAAAATTAAAATGTATGCATCATTCGATGCTAAACCCCTGGATGCACTGAGAAATCAACTTTTTTGCCCTGTATACCTGAGTGATATAAGAGGTGTCAAACATCCCAACATCATGTGGGGAAATATATTCAGATGCTTCCATAATGTTTGCAGTCAGTACCTTTGAGTAAAATTGAAATGTATACTTCTTCATTGCTAAAGCACTGTGTGCACTGAGAAATCAACTTTTTTGTCTATACTGCCTAAGTGATATAAAAGTTGCCATACATCTCAGGATGATGTGAGGGGTTATATTAAGATGTTTCCATAAGGTTTGCATTCAATACTTTAGAGTAAAATTGAAGTATATGCTTTTAGTTCCAAAGCACTGCTTTCACTGAGAAATCAACTTTTTTGTCTTGTGTACCTGAGTGATATAAGAGGTGTCAAACATCCCAGGATCATGTGGGGAGTTATATTAAGATGTTTCTATAGTGTTTGCAGTAAGTACCTTTGAGTAAAATTGAAATGTGTACTTCATTCAATGTAAAGCACTGTATGCTTTGAGGAATCAACTTTTTTTTCTTGAACTCCTGTGTGATATAACAGGTGTCAAACATCTCAAGATCATGTGGGGAGTTATATTAATATGTTTCCATAAGGTTTGCATTCAATACTTTAGAGTAAAATTGAACTTTTACTTTTAGTTCCAAAGCACTGCTTTCACTGAGCAATCAACTTTTTTGTCTTGAATACCTGAGTGATATAACAGGTGTCATACATCTCAGGATCATGTGGGGAGTTATATTAAGATGTTTCCATAAGGTTTGCATTCAATACTTTAGAGTAAAATTGAAGTACATTCTTTTCTGCCAAAGCAATGCATTCACTGAGAAATCAACTTTTTTGTCTTGAACACCTGAGTGATATAGTAGGTTTCAAACATCCCAAGATCATGTGGGGAGTTATATTCAGTTGTTTGAATAAGGTTTGCAGTCAGTCCCTTTGAGTAAAATTGAAATGTATACTTCTTTCATTGCTAAAGCACTGTGTTCACTGAGAAATCAACTTTTTTGTCTATAATGCCTGAGTAATATAGCAGGTGTCAAACATCTCAGGATCATGTGGGGAGTTATAGTAAATTGTTTCCATAAGGTTTGCATTCAGTACTTTAGAGTAAAATGGAAGTATATACTTTTAGAGCTAAAGCACTGCTTTCACTTAGATATCAACTTTTTTGCCTTGAATACCTGAATGATATAGTAGGTTTCAAACATCCCAAGATCATGTGGGGAGTTATATTCAGTTGTTTGCATAAGGTTTCCAGTCAGTACCTTTGAGTAAAATTGAGATGTGTACTTCTTTCAATGCTAAAGGACTGTATGCTTTGAGAAATCAACTTTTTTGTCTTGAACTCCTGAGTGATATAACAGGTGTCAAACATCTCAAGATCATGTGGGGAGTTCAATTAAGATGTTTCCATTATGTTTGCAGTAAGTACCTTTGAGTAAAATTGAAATGTATACTGCATTCAATGCTAAAGGACTGTATGGTTTGAGAAATCAACATTTTTGTCTTGAATTCCTGCGTGATATAACAGGTGTCAAACATCTCAGGATGATGTGGTAAGTCATATGCATATGTTTGTTTCAGGTTTTCAGTCAATACCTTTGAGTAAAATTGAAGTATATACTTTTAGTTCCAAAGCACTGCTTGCACTGAGAAATCAACTTTTTTGCTTTGAATACCTGAGTGATATAACAGGTGTCAAACATCTCAGGATCATGTGGGGAGTTATAGTAAATTGTTTCCATAAGGTTTGCATTCAGTACTTTAGAGTAAAATGGAAGTATATACTTTTAGTGCCAAAGCACTGCATTCACTTAGATATCAACTTTTTTGCCTTGAACACCTGAGTGATATAGTAGGTTTCAAACATCCCAAGATCATGTGGGGAGTTATATTCAGTCGTTTGCATAAGGTTTCCAGTCAGTACCTTTGAGTAAAATTGAGATGTGTACTTCTTTCAATGCTAAAGGACTGTATGCTTTGAGAAATCAACTTTTTTGTCTTGAACTCCTGAGTGATATAATAGGTGTCAAACATCTCAGGATCATGTGGGGAGTTACAGTAAATTCTTTCCATAAGGTTTGCATTCAGTACTTTAGAGTAAAATGGAAGTATATACTTTTAGTGCCAAAGCACTGCATTCACTTAGATATCAACTTTTTTGCCTTGAACACCTGAGTGATATAGTAGGTTTCAAACATCCCAAGATCATGTGGGGAGTTATATTAAGATGTTTTCATAGTGTTTGCAGTCAGTACCTTTGAGTAAAATTAAAATGTATACTTCATTCGATGCTAAAGCACTGGATGCACAGAGAAATCAACTTTTTTGTCCTGTATACCTGAGTGATATAAGAGGTGTCAAACATCCCAACATCATGTGGGGAAATATATTCAGATGCTTCCATAAGGTTTGCAGTCAGTACCTTTGAGTAAAATTGAAATGTATACTTCTTTCATTGCTAAAGCACTGTGCGCACTGAGAAATCAACCTTTTTTGTCTATAATGCCTGAGTGATATAAAAGGTGCCATACATCTCAGGATGATGTGAGGAGTTATATTAAGATGTTTCCATAAGGTTTGCATTCAATACTTTAGAGTAAAATTGAAGTATATGCTTTTAGTTCCAAAGCACTGCTTTCACTGAGAAATCGACTTTTTTCTCTTGAATACCTGAGTGATATAAGAAATGTCAAACATTCCAGGATTATGTAGGGAGTTATATGCACATGTTTGCATTAGGTTTTCAGTCAGTACCTTTGAGTAAAATTGAAGTATATACTTTTAGTTTCAAAGTTCTGCCTGCACTGAGAAATCAACTTTTTTGTCTTGTATACCTGAGTGATATAAGAAATGTCAAACATTCCAGGATTATCTGGGGAGTTATATTCACATGTTTGCATAAGGTTTGCAGTCAGTACCTTTGAGTAAAATTGAAATGTATACTTCATTCAGTTCAAAAGCACTGTATGGTTTGAGAAATCAACTTTTTTGTCTTGAATACCTGAGTGATATAACAGGGGTCAAACATCCCAAGATCATGTGGGGAGATATATTCAGATGCTTCCATAAGGTTTGCAGTCAGTACCTTTGAGTAAAATTGAAATGTATACTTCTTTCATTGCTAAAGCACTGTGTGCACTGAGAAATCAACTTTTTTGTCTATAATGCCTGAGTGATATAAAAGGTGCCATACATCTCAGGATGATGTGAGGAGTTATATTAAGATGTTTCCATAAAGTTTGCATTCAATACTTTAGAGTAAAATTGAAGTATATGCTTTTAGTTCCAAAGCACTGCTTTCACTGAGAAATCAACTTTTTTGTCTTGAATACCTGAGTGATATAAGAAATGTCAAACATTCCAGGATTATGTGGGGAGTTATATCCACATGTTTGCATTAGGTTTTCAGTCAGTACCTTTGAGTAAAATTGAAGTATATACTTTTAGTTCCAAAGCACTGCTTGCACTGAGAAATCGACTTTTTTGTCTTGTTTACCTGAGTGATATAAGAAATGTCAAACATTCCAGGATTATGTGGGGAGTTATATGCACATGATTGCATAAGGTTTGCAGTCAGTACCTTTGAGTAAAATTGAAATGTATACTTCATTCAGTTCTAAAGCACTGTATGGTTTGAGAAATCAACTTTTTTGTCTTGAATACCTGAGTGATATAACTGGTGTCAAACTTCTCAGGATCATGTGGGGAATGATATTATGATGTTTCCATAACGTTTGCATTCAGTACTTTAGAGTAAAATTAAAGTATATACTTTTAGTGCAAACAACTGCATTCACTGAGAAAATAACTTTTTTGTTTTGAATACCTGAGTGACAGAACAGGTGCCAAACATCTCAGGATCATGTGGGGAGTTCTATTAAGATGTTTTCATAGTGTTTGCAGTCAGTACCTTTGAGTATAATTAAAATCTATACTTCATTCAATGCTCTGGATGCACTGAGATATCAACTTTTTTGTCTATAATGCCTGAGTGATATAAAAGGTGCCATACATCTCAGGATGATGTGAGGAGTTATATTAAGATGTTTCCATAATGTTTGCATTCAATACTTTAGAGTAAAATTGAAGTATATTCTTTTAGTTCCAAAGCACTGCTTTCACTGAGAAATCAACTTTTTTGTCTTGTGTACCTGAGTGATATAAGATGTGTCAAACATCCCAGGATCATGTGGGGAGTTATATTAAGATGTTTCTATCGTGTTTGCAGTAAGTACCTTGAGTAAAATTGAAATGTGCACTTCATTCAATGTAAAGCACTGTATGCTTTGAGGAATCAACTTTTTTTTCTTGAACTCCTGTGTGATATAACAGGTGTCAAACATCTCAAGATCATGTGGGGAGTTATATTAATATGTTTCCATAAAGTTTGCATTCAATACTTTAGAGTAAAATTGAACATCTACTTTTAGTTCCAAAGCACTGCTTTCACTGAGCAATCAACTTTTTTCTCTTGAACACCTGAGTGATATAACAGGTTTCAAACATCCCAATATCATGTGGGGAGTTATAGTAAATTGTTTCCATAAGGTTTGCATTCAGTACTTTAGAGTAAAATGGAAGTATATACTTTTAGTGCCAAAGCACTGCATTCACTTAGATATCAACTTTTTTCCCTTGAACACCTGAGTGATATAGTAGGTTTCAAACATCCCAAGAACATGTGGGGAGTTATATTCAGTTGTTTGCATAAGGTTTCCAGTCAGTACCTTTGAGTAAAATTGAGATGTGTACTTCTTTCAATGCTAAATGACTGTACGCTTTGAGAAATCAACTTTTTTGTCTTGAATACCTGAGTGATGTAACAGGTGCCAAACATCTCAGGATCATGTGGGGAGTCCTATTAAGAAGTCTCAATAGTGTTTGAAGTAAGTACCTTTGAGTAAAATTCAAATGTATACTTCATTCAATGCTAAACGACTGTATGCTTTGAGAAATCAACTTTTTTGTCTTGAATACCTGAGTGATATACCTGGTGTCAAACTTCTCAGGATCATGTGGGGAATGATATTATGATGTTTCCATAAGGTTTGCATGCAGTACTTTAGAGTAAAATTGAAGTATATTCTTTTAGTGCAAAGGCTGCATTCACTGAGAAAATAACTTTTTTGTTTTGAATACCTGAGTGACATAACAGGTGCCAAACATCTCAGGATCATGTGGGGAGTTCAATTAAGATGTTTTCATAGTGTTTGCAGTCAGTACCTTTGAGTAAAATTAAAATGTATACTTCATTCAATGCTAAATCCCTGTGTTCTCTGAGAAATCAACTTTTTTGTCAATAATGCCTGAGTGATATAACAGGTGTCAAACATCTCAGGATCATGTGGGGAGTTATAGTAAATTGTTTACATAAGGTTTGCATTCAGTACTTTAGAGTAAAATGGAAGTATATACTTTTAGTGCCAAAGCACTGCATTCACTTAGATAGCAACTATTTTGCCTTGAATACCTGAGTGATATAGTAGGTTTCAAACATCCCAAGATCATGTGGGGAGTTATATTCAGTTGTTTGCATAAGGTTTCCAGTCAGTACCTTTGAGTAAAATTGAGATGTGTACTTCTTTCAATGCTAAATGATTGTATGCTTTGAGAAATCAACCTTTTTTGTCTATAATGCCTGAGTGATATAAAAGGTGCCATACATCTCAGGATGATGTGAGGAGTTATATTAAGATGTTTCCATAAGGTTTGCATTCAATACTTTAGAGTAAAATTGAAGTATATGCTTTTAGTTCCAAAGCACTGCTTTCACTGAGAAATCAACTTTTTTGTCTTGAATACCTGAGTGATATAAGAAATATCAAACATTCCAGGATTATGTGGGGAGTTATATGCACATGTTTGCATTAGGTTTTCAGTCAGTACCTTTCAGTAAAATTGAAGTATATACTTTTAGTTTCAAAGTTCTGCCTGCACTGAGAAATCAACTTTATTGTCTTGTATACCTGAGTGATATAAGAAATGTCAAACATTCCAGGATTATGTGGGGAGTTATATTCACATGTTTGCATAAGGTTTGCAGTCAGTACCTTTGAGTAAAATTGAAATGTATACTTCATTCAGTTCTAAAGCACTGTATGGTTTGAGAAATCAACTTTTTTGTCTTGAATACCTGAGTGATATAACAGGTGTCAAACATCCCAAGATCATGTGGGGAGATATATTCAGATGCTTCCATAAGGTTTGCAGTCAGTACCTTTGAGTAAAATTGAAATGTATACTTCTTTCATTGCTAAAGCACTGTGTGCACTGAGAAATCAACTTTTTTGTCTTGAATGCCTGAGTGATATAACAGGTGTAAAACATCTCAGGATCATCTGGGGAGTTATAGTAAAATGTTTCCATAAGGTTTACAGTCAGTTCCTTTCTGTAAAATTGAAATGTATACTTCATTCAATGCTAAAGGACTGTATGCTTTGAGAAATCAACTTTTTTGTCTTGAACTCCAGAGTGATATAACAGGTGTCAAACATCTCAAGATCATGTGGGGAGTTCAATTAAGATGTTTCCATTATGTTTGCAGTAAGTACCTTTGAGTAAAATTGAAATGTATAGCGCATTCAATGCTAAAGGACTGTATGGTTTGAGAAATCAACATTTTTGTCTTGAATTCCTGCGTGATATAACAGGTGTCAAACATCTCAGGATGATGTGGTGAGACATATGCATATGTTTGTTTTAGGTTTTCAGTCAGTACCTTTGAGTAAAATTGAAGTATATACTTTTAGTTCCAAAGCACTGCTTGCACTGAGAAATCAACTTTTTTTGCTTTGAATACCTGAGTGATATAACAGGTGTCAAACATCTCAGGTTCATGTGGGGAGATATATTCAGATGTTTCCATAACGTTTGCATTCAGTACTTTAGAGTAAAATTAAAGTATATACTTTTAGTGCAAACAACTGCATTCACTGAGAAAATAACTTTTTTGTTTTGAATACCTGAGTGACAGAACAGGTGTTAAACCATCTCAGGGATCATGTGGGGAGATATATTCAGGATGTTTCCAGAACGTTTTGCAGTCAGTACCTTTGAGTAAAATTGAAATCTATACTTCTTTCATTGCTAAAGCACTGTGTTCACTGAGAAATCAACTTTTTTTGTCTATAATGCCTGTGATATAGCAGGTGTCAAACATCTCAGGATCATGTGGGGAGTTATACTAAATTGTTTCCATAAGGTTTGGCATTCAGTACTTTAGAGTAAAATGGAAGTATAGACTTGTAGTGCCAAAACACTGCTTTTCACTTAGATATCAACTTTTTTTGCCTTGAATACCTGAGTGATATGGTAGGTTTCAAACATCCCAAGATCATGTGGGGAGTTATATTCAGTTGTTTGCATAAGGTTTCCAGTCAGTACCTTTGAATAAAATTGAGATGTGTACTTCTTTCAATGCTAAAGGACTGTATGCTTTGAGAAATCAACTTTTTTGTCTTGAATACCTGAGTGATGTAACAGGTGCCAAACATCTCAGGATCATGTGGAGAGTTCTATTAAGATGTTTTCATAGTGTTTGCAGTCAGTACCTTTGAGTGAAATTAATATGTATACTTCATTCGATGCTAAGCACTGGATGCACTGAGAAATCAACTTTTTGTCCTGTATACCTTGAGTGATATAAGACGTGTCAAACATCCCAACATCATGTGGGGAAATATATTCAAATGCTTCCATAAGGTTTGCAGTCAGTACCTTTGAGTAAAATTGAAATGTACACTTCTTTCATTGCTAAAGCACTGTGTGCACTAAGAAATCAACTTTTTTGTCTATAATGCCCGAGTAATATAAAAGCTGCCATACATCTCAGGATGATGTGCGGAGTTATATTAAGATGTTTCCATAAGGTTTGCATTGAATACTTTAGAGTAAAATTGAAGTATATCCCTTTAGTTCCAAAGCACTGCTTTCACTGAGAAATCAACTTTTTTGTCTTGAATACCTGAGTGATATAAGAATGTCAAGCATTCCAGGATTATGTGGGGAGTTATATGCACATGTTTGCATTAGGATTTCAGTCAGTACCTTTGAGTAAAATTGAAGTATATACTTTTCGTTCCAAAGCACTGCTTGCACTGAGAAATCAACTTTTTTGTCTTGTATACCTGAGTGATATAAGAAATGTCAAACATTCCAGGATTATGTGGGGAGTTATATTCACATGTCTGCATAAGGTTTGCAGTCAGTACCTTTGAGTAAAATTGAAATGTATACTTCATTCAGTTCTAAGCACTGTATGGTTTGAGAAATCAACTTTTTTGTCTTGAATACCCTGAGTGATATAACAGGTGTCAAACATCCCAAGATCATGTGGGGAGATATATTCAGATGCTTCCATAAGGTTTTTCAGTCAGTACCTTTGAGTAAAATTGAAATGTATACTTCTTTCATTGCTAAAGCACTGTGTGCACTGAGAAATCAACTTTTTTGTCTTGAATGCCTGAGTGATATAACAGGTGTAAAACATCTCAGGATCATGTGGGGAGTTTAGTAAAATGTTTCCATAGGTTTGCAGTCAGTTCCTTTCTGTAAAATTGAAATGTATACTTCATTCAATGCTAAAGGACTGTATGCTTTGAGAAAATCAACTTTTTTGTCTTGAACTCCTGAGTGATATAACAGGTGTCAAACATCTCAAGATCATGTGGGGGAGTTCAATTAAGATGTTTCCATTATGTTTGCAGTAAGTACCTTTGAGTAAAATTGAAATGTATACTGCATTCAATGCTAAAGGACTGTATGGTTTGAGAAATCAACATTTTTGTCTTGAACTCCTGCATGATATAACAGGTGTCACAACATCTCAGGATGATGTGCTGAGTCATATGCATATGTTTGTTTTAGGTTTTCAGTCAGTACCTTTGAGTAAAATTGAAGTATATACTTTTAGTTCCAAGCACTGCTTGCACTGAGAAATCAACTTTTTTGCTTTGAATACCTGAGTGATATAACAGGTGTCAAACATCTCAGGATCATGTGGGGAGTTATAGTAAATTGTTTCCATAAGGTTTGCATTCAGTACTTTAGAGTAAAATGGAAGTATATACTTTTAGTGCCAAAGCACTGCATTCACTTAGATATCAACTTTTTTGCCTTGAATACCTGAGTGATATAGTAGGTTTCAAACATCGCAAGATCATGTGGGGAGTTATATTCAGTTGTTTGCATAAGGTTTCCAGTCAGTACCTTTGAGTAAAATTGAGATGTGTACTTCTTTCAATGCTAAAAGACTGTATGCATTCAGAAAATCAACTTTTTTGTCTTGAATACCTGAGTGATGTAACAGGTGCCAAACATCTCAGGATCATGTGGGGAGTCCTATTAAGAAGTTTCCATAGTGTTTGCAGTAAGTACCTTTGAGTAATAATTCAAATGTATACTTCATTCCAATGCTAAAACGACTGTATGCTTTGAGAAATCAACTTTTTTGTCTTGAATACCTGAGTGACATAACAGGTGCCAAACATCTCAGGATCATGTGGAGAGTTCTATTAAGATGTTTTCATAATGTTTGCAGTCAGTACCTTTGAGTAAAATTAAAATGTATGCATCATTCGATGCTAAACCCCTGGATGCACTGAGAAATCAACTTTTTTGTCCTGTATACCTGAGTGATATAAGAGGTGTCAAACATCCAACATCATGTGGGGAAATATATTCAGATGCTTCCATAATGTTTGCAGTCAGTACCTTTGAGTAAAATTGAAATGTATACTTCTTCATTGCTAAAGCACTGTGTGCACTCAGAAATCAACTTTTTTGTCTATACTGCCTAAGTGATATAAAAGTTGCCATACATCTCAGGATGATGTGAGGGGTTATATTAAGATGTTTCCATAAGGTTTGCATTCAATACTTTAGAGTAAAATTGAAGTATATGCTTTTAGTTCCAAAGCACTGCTTTCACTGAGAAATCAACTTTTTTGTCTTGTGTACCTGAGTGATATAAGAGGTGTCAAACATCCCAGGATCATGTGGGGAGTTATATTAAGATGTTTCTATAGTGTTTGCAGTAAGTACCTTTGAGTAAAATTGAAATGTGTATTTCATTCAATGTAAAGCACTGTATGCTTTTGAGGAATCAACTTTTTTTTCTTGAACTCCTGTGTGATATAACAGGTGTCAAACATCTCAAGATCATGTGGGGGAGTTATATTAATATGTTTCCATAAGGGTTTGCATTCAATACTTTAGAGTAAAATTGAACTTTTACTTTTAGTTCCAAAGCACTGCTTTCACTGAGCAATCAACTTTTTTGTCTTGAATACCTGAGTGATATAACAGGTGTCATACATCTCAGGATCATGTGGGGAGTTTATTAAGATGTTTCCATAAGGTTTGCATTCAATACTTTAGAGTAAAATTGAAGTACATTCTTTTCTGCCAAAGCAATGCATTCACTGAGAAATCAACTTTTTTGTCTTGAACACCTGAGTGATATAGTAGGTTTCAAACATCCCAAGATCATGTGGGGAGTTATATTCAGTTGTTTGAATAAGGTTTGCAGTCAGTACCTTTGAGTAAAATTGAAATGTATACTTCTTTCATTGCTAAAGCACTGTGTTCACTGAGAAATCAACTTTTTTGTCTATAATGCCTGAGTAATATAGCAGGTGTCAAACATCTCAGGATCATGTGGGGAGTTATAGTAAATTGTTTCCATAAGGTTTGCATTCAGTACTTTAGAGTAAAATGGAAGTATATACTTTTAGTGCTAAAGCACTGCTTTCACTTAGATATCAACTTTTTTGCCTTGAATACCTGAATGATATAGTAGGTTTCAAACATCCCAAGATCATGTGGGGAGTTATATTCAGTTGTTTGCATAAGGTTTCCAGTCAGTACCTTTGAGTAAAATTGAGATGTGTACTTCTTTCAATGCTAAAGGACTGTATGCTTTGAGAAATCAACTTTTTTGTCTTGAACTCCTGAGTGATATAACAGGTGTCAAACATCTCAAGATCATGTGGGGAGTTCAATTAAGATGTTTCCATTATGTTTGCAGTAAGTACCTTTGAGTAAAATTGAAATGTATACTGCATTCAATGCTAAAGGACTGTATGGTTTGAGAAATCAACATTTTTGTCTTGAATTCCTGCGTGATATAACAGGTGTCAAACATCTCAGGATGATGTGGTAAGTCATATGCATATGTTTGTTTCAGGTTTTCAGTCAATACCTTTGAGTAAAATTGAAGTATATACTTTTAGTTCCAAAGCACTGCTTGCACTGAGAAATCAACTTTTTTCCTTTGAATACCTGAGTGATATAACAGGTGTCAAACATCTCAGGATCATGTGGGGAGTTATAGTAAATTGTTTCCATAAGGTTTGCATTCAGTACTTTAGAGTAAAATGGAAGTATATACTTTTAGTGCCAAAGCACTGCATTCACTTAGATATCAACTTTTTTGCCTTGAACACCTGAGTGATATAGTAGGTTTCAAACATCCCAAGATCATGTGGGGAGTTATATTCAGTCGTTTGCATAAGGTTTCCAGTCAGTACCTTTGAGTAAAATTGAGATGTGTACTTCTTTCAATGCTAAAGGACTGTATGCTTTGAGAAATCAACTTTTTTGTCTTGAACTCCTGAGTGATATAATAGGTGTCAAACATCTCAGGATCATGTGGGGAGTTACAGTAAATTGTTTCCATAAGGTTTGCATTCAGTACTTTAGAGTAAAATGGAAGTATATACTTTTAGTGCCAAAGCACTGCATTCACTTAGATATCAACTTTTTTGCCTTGAACACCTGAGTGATATAGTAGGTTTCAAACATCCCAAGATCATGTGGGGAGTTATATTAAGATGTTTTCATAGTGTTTCAAGTCAGTACCTTTGAGTAAAATTAAAATGTATACTTCATTCGATGCTAAAGCACTGGATGCACAGAGAAATCAACTTTTTTGTCCTGTATACCTGAGTGATATAAGAGGTGTCAAACATCCCAACATCATGTGGGGAAATATATTCAGATGCTTCCATAAGGTTTGCAGTCAGTACCTTTGAGTAAAATTGAAATGTATACTTCTTTCATTGCTAAAGCACTGTGCGCACTGAGAAATCAACCTTTTTTGTCTATAATGCCTGAGTGATGTAAAAGGTGCCATACATCTCAGGATGATGTGAGGAGTTATATTAAGATGTTTCCATAAGGTTTGCATTCAATACTTTAGAGTGAAATTGAAGTATATGCTTTTAGTTCCAAAGCACTGCTATCACTGAGAAATCGACTTTTTTCTCTTGAATACCTGAGTGATATAAGAAATGTCAAACATTCCAGGATTATGTAGGGAGTTATATGCACATGTTTGCATTAGGTTTTCAGTCAGTACCTTTGAGTAAAATTGAAGTATATACTTTTACTTTCAAAGTTCTGCCTGCACTGAGAAATCAACTTTTTTGTCTTGTATACCTGAGTGATATAAGAAATGTCAAACATTCCAGGATTATGTGGGGAGTTATATTCACATGTTTGCATAAGGTTTGCAGTCAGTACCTTTGAGTAAAATTGAAATGTATACTTCATTCAGTTCAAAAGCACTGTATGGTTTGAGAAATCAACTTTTTTGTCTTGAATACCTGAGTGATATAACAGGGGTCAAACATCCCAAGATCATGTGGGGAGATATATTCAGATGCTTCCATAAGGTTTGCAGTCAGTACTTTTGAGTAAAATTGAAATGTATACTTCTTTCATTGCTAAAGCACTGTGTGCACTGAGAAATCAACTTTTTTGTCTATAATGCCTGAGTGATATAAAAGGTGCCATACATCTCAGGATGATGTGAGGAGTTATATTAAGATGTTTCCATAAAGTTTGCATTCAATACTTTAGAGTAAAATTGAAGTATATGCTTTTAGTTCCAAAGCACTGCTTTCACTGAGAAATCAACTTTTTTGTCTTGAATACCTGAGTGATATAAGAAATGTCAAACATTCCAGGATTATGTGGGGAGTTATATGCACATGTTTGCATTAGGTTTTCAGTCAGTACCTTTGAGTAAAATTGAACTATATACTTTTAGTTCCAAAGCACTGCTTGCACTGAGAAATCGACTTTTTTGTCTTGTTTACCTGAGTGATATAAGAAATGTCAAACATTCCAGGATTATGTGGGGAGTTATATTCACATGATTGCATAAGGTTTGCAGTCAGTACCTTTGAGTAAAATTGAAATGTATACTTCATTCAGTTCTAAAGCACTGTATGGTTTGAGAAATCAACTTTTTTGTCTTGAATACCTGAGTGATATAACTGGTGTCAAACTTCTCAGGATCATGTGGGGAATGATATTATGATGTTTCCATAACGTTTGCATTCAGTACTTTAGAGTAAAATTAAAGTATATACTTTTAGTGCAAACAACTGCATTCACTGAGAAAATAACTTTTTTGTTTTGAATACCTGAGTGACAGAACAGGTGCCAAACATCTCAGGATCATGTGGGGAGTTCTATTAAGATGTTTTCATAGTGTTTGCAGTCAGTACCTTTGAGTATAATTAAAATCTATACTTCATTCAATGCTCTGGATGCACTGAGATATCAACTTTTTTGTCTATAATGCCTGAGTGATATAAAAGGTGCCATACATCTCAGGATGATGTGAGGAGTTATATTAAGATGTTTCCATAATGTTTGCATTCAATACTTTAGAGTAAAATTGAAGTATATTCTTTTAGTTCCAAAGCACTGCTTTCACTGAGAAATCAACTTTTTTGTCTTGTGTACCTGAGTGATATAAGATGTGTCAAACATCCCAGGATCATGTGGGGAGTTATATTAAGATGTTTCTATCGTGTTTGCAGTAAGTACCTTGAGTAAAATTGAAATGTGCACTTCATTCAATGTAAAGCACTGTATGCTTTGAGGAATCAACTTTTTTTTCTTGAACTCCTGTGTGATATAACAGGTGTCAAACATCTCAAGATCATGTGGGGAGTTATATTAATATGTTTCCATAAAGTTTGCATTCAATACTTTAGAGTAAAATTGAACATCTACTTTTAGTTCCAAAGCACTGCTTTCACTGAGCAATCAACTTTTTTCTCTTGAACACCTGAGTGATATAACAGGTTTCAAACATCCCAATATCATGTGGGGAGTTATAGTAAATTGTTTCCATAAGGTTTGCATTCAGTACTTTAGAGTAAAATGGAAGTATATACTTTTAGTGCCAAAGCACTGCATTCACTTAGATATCAACTTTTTTCCCTTGAACACCTGAGTGATATAGTAGGTTTCAAACATCCCAAGAACATGTGGGGAGTTATATTCAGTTGTTTGCATAAGGTTTCCAGTCAGTACCTTTGAGTAAAATTGAGATGTGTACTTCTTTCAATGCTAAAGGACTGTATGCTTTGAGAAATCAACTTTTTTGTCTTGAACTCCTGAGTGATATAACAGGTGTCAAACATCTCAAGATCATGTGGGGAGTTCAATTAAGATGTTTCCATTATGTTTGCAGTAAGTACCTTTGAGTAAAATTGAAATGTATACTGCATTTAATGCTAAAGGACTGTATGGTTTGAGAAATCAACATTTTTGTCTTGAATTCCTGCGTGATATAACAGGTGTCAAACATCTCAGGATGATGTGGTAAGTCATATGCATATGTTTGTTTTAGGTTTTCAGTCAGTACCTTTGAGTAAAATTGAAGTATATACTTTTAGTTCCAAAGCACTGCTTGCACTGAGAAATCAACTTTTTTGCTTTGAATACCTGAGTGATATAACAGGTGTCAAACATCTCAGGATCATGTGGGGAGTTATAGTAAATTGTTTCCATAAGGTTTGCATTCAGTACTTTAGAGTAAAATGGAAGTATATACTTTTAGTGCCAAAGCACTGCATTCACTTAGATATCAACTTTTTTGCCTTGAACACCTGAGTGATATAGTAGGTTTCAAACATCCCAAGATCATGTGGGGAGTTATATTCAGTTGTTTGCATAAGGTTTCCAGTCAGTACCTTTGAGTAAAATTGAGATGTGTACTTCTTTCAATGCTAAAGGACTGTATGCTTTGAGAAATCAACTTTTTTGTCTTGAATACCTGAGTGATGTAACAGGTGCCATACATCTCAGGATGATGTGAGGAGTTATATTAAGATGTTTCCATAAGGTTTGCATTCAATACTTTAAAGTAAAATTGAAGTATATGCTTTTAGTTCCAAAGCACTGCTTTCACTGAGAAATCAACTTTTTTGTCTTGAATACCTGAGTGATATAAGAAATGTCAAACATTCCAGGATTATGTGGGGAGTTATATGCACATGTTTGCATTAGGTTTTCAGTCAGTACCTTTGAGTAAAATTGAAGTATATACTTTTAGTTCCAAAGCACTGCTTGCACTGAGAAATCGACTTTTTTGTCTTGTTTACCTGAGTGATATAAGAAATGTCAAACATTCCAGGATTATGTGGGGAGTTATATTCACATGATTGCATAAGGATTGCATTCAGTACCTTTGAGTAAAATTGAAATGTATACTTCTTTCATTGCTAAAGCACTGTTTGCACTGAGAAATCATCTTTTTTGTCTTGAATGCCTGAGTGATATAACAGGTGTAAAACATCTCAGGATCATGTGGGGAGTTATAGTAAAATGTTTCCATAAGGTTTGCAGTCAGTACCTTTCAGCAAAATTGAAATGTATACTTCTTCTTTGCTAAAGCACTGTGTGCACTGAGAAATCAACTTTTTTGTCTATAATGCCTGAGTGATATAAAAGGTGCAATACATCTCAGGATGATGTGAGGAGTTATATTAAGATGTTTCCATAAGGTTTGCATTCAATACTTTAGAGTAAAATTGAAGTATATGCTTTTAGTTCCAAAGCACTGCTTTCACTGAGAAATCAACTTTTTTGTCTTGAATACCTGAGTGATATAAGAAATGTTAAACAGTCCAGGATTATGTGGGGTGTTATATGCACATTTTTGCATTAGGTTTTCAGTCAGTGCTTTTGAGTAAAATTGAAGTATATACTTTTAGTTCCAAAGCACTGCTTGCACTGAGAAATCAACTTTTTTGTCTTGTATAGCTGAGTGATATAAGAAATGTCAAACATTCCAGGATTATGTGGGGAGTTATATTCACATGTTTGCATAAGGTTTCCAGTCAGTACCTTTGAGTAAAATTGAAATGTATACTTCATTCAGTTCTAAAGCACTGTATGGTTTGAGAAATCAACTTTTTTGTCTTGAATACCTGAGTGATATAACTGGTGTCAAACTTCTCAGGATCATGTGGGGAATGATATTATGATGTTTCCATAACGTTTGCATTCAGTACTTTAGAGTAAAATTAAAGTATATACTTTTAGTGCAAACAACTGCATTCACTGAGAAAATAACTTTTTTGTTTTGAATACCTGAGTGACAGAACAGGTGCCAAACATCTCAGGATCATGTGGGGAGTTCTATTAAGATGTTTTCATAGTGTTTGCAGTCAGTACCTTTGAGTATAATTAAAATCTATACTTCATTCAATGCTAAAGCTCTGGATGCACTGAGATATCAACTTTTTTGTCTATAATGCCTGAGTGATATAAAAGGTCCCATACATCTCAGGATGATGTGAGGAGTTATATTAAGGTGTTTCCATAATGTTTGCATTCAATACTTTAGAGTAAAATTGAAGTATATTCTTTTAGTTCCAAAGCACTGCTTTCACTGAGAAATCAACTTTTTTGTCTTGTCTACCTGAGTGATATTAGATGTGTCAAACATCCCAGGATCATGTGGGGAGTTATATTAAGATGTTTCTATAGTGTTTGCAGTAAGTACCTTGAGTAAACTTGAAATGTGCACTTCATTCAATGTAAAGCACTGTATGCTTTGAGGAATCAACTTTTTTTTCTTGAACTCCTGTGTGATATAACAGGTGTCAAACATCTCAAGATCATGTGGGGAGTTATATTAATATGTTTCCATAAAGTTTGCATTCAATACTTTAGAGTAAAATTGAACATCTACTTTTAGTTCCAAAGCACTGCTTTCACTGAGCAATCAACTTTTTTCTCTTGAACACCTGAGTGATATAACAGGTTTCAAACATCCCAATATCATGTGGGGAGTTATAGTAAATTGTTTCCATAAGGTTTGCATTCAGTACTTTAGAGTAAAATGGAAGTATATACTTTTAGTGCCAAAGCACTGCATTCACTTAGATATCAACTTTTTTGCCTTGAACACCTGAGTGATATAGTAGGTTTCAAACATCCCAAGATCATGTGGGGAGTTATATTCAGTTGTTTGCATAAGGTTTCCAGTCAGTACCTTTGAGTAAAATTGAGATGTGTACTTCTTTCAATGCTAAAGGACTGTATGCTTTGAGAAATCAACTTTTTTGTCTTGAATACCTGAGTGATGTAACAGGTGCCAAACATCTCAGGATCATGTGGGGAGTCCTATTAAGAAGTTTCCATAGTGTTTGCAGTAAGTACCTTTGAGTAAAATTCAAATGTATACTTCATTCAATGCTAAACGACTGTATGCTTTGAGAAATCAACTTTTTTGTCTTGAATACCTGAGTGATATAACTGGTGTCAAACTTCTCAGGATCATGTGGGGAATGATATTGTGATGTTTCCATAAGGTTTCCATGCAGTACTTTAGAGTAAAATTGAAGTACATTCTTTTAGTGCAAAGGCTGCATTCACTGAGAAAATAACTTTTTTGTTTTGAATAGCTGAGTGACATAACAGGTGCCAAACATCTCAGGATCATGTGGGGAGTTCAATTAAGATGTTTTCATAGTGTTTGCAGTCAGTACCTTTGAGTAAAATTAAAATGTATACTTCATTCAATGCTAAAGCCCTGTGTTCACTGAGAAATCAACTTTTTTGTCAATAATGCCTGAGTGATATAACAGGTGTCAAACATCTCAGGATCATGTGGGGAGTTATAGTAAATTGTTTACATAAGGTTTGCATTCAGTACTTTAGAGTAAAATGGAAGTATATACTTTTAGTGCCAAAGCACTGCATTCACTTAGATAGCAACTATTTTGCCTTGAATACCTGAGTGATATAGTAGGTTTCAAACATCCCAAGATCATGTGGGGAGTTATATTCAGTTGTTTGCATAAGGTTTCCAGTCAGTACCATTGAGTAAAATTGAGATGTGTACTTCTTTCAATGCTAAAGGATTGTATGCTTTGAGAAATCAACTTTTTTGTCTATAATGCCGGAGTGATATAAAAGGTGCCATACATCTCAGGAAGATGTGAGGAGTTATATTAAGATGTTTCCATAAGGTTTGCATTCAATACTTTAGAGTAAAATTGAAGTATATGCTTTTAGTTCCAAAGCACTGCTTTCACTGAGAAATTAACTTTTTTGTCTTCAATACCTGAGTGATATAAGAAATGTCAAACATTCCAGGATTATGTGGGGAGTTATATGCACATGTTTGCATTAGCTTTTCAGTCAGTACCTTTGAGTAAAATTGAAGTATATACTTTTAGTTCCAAAGCACTGCTTGCACTGAGAAATCGACTTTTTTGTCTTGTATACCTGAATGATATAAGAAATGTCAAACATTCCAGGATTATGTGGGGAGTTATATTCACATGTTTGCATAAGGTTTGCAGTCAGTACCTTTGAGTAAAATTGAAATGTATACTTCATTCAGTTCTAAAGCACTGTATGGTTTGAGAAATCAACTTTTTTGTTTTGAATACCTGAGTGATATAACAGGTGTCAAACATCCCAAGATCATGTGGGGAGATATATTCAGATGCTTCCATAAGGTTTGCAGTCAGTACCTTTGAGTAAAATTGAAATGTATACTTCTTTCATTGCTAAAGCACTGTGTGCACTGAGAAATCAACTTTTTTGTCTTGAATGCCTGAGTGATATAACAGGTGTAAAACATCTCAGGATCATGTGGGGAGTTATAGTAAAATATTTCCATAAGGTTTGCAGTCAGTTCCTTTCTGTAAAATTGAAATGTATACTTCATTCAATGCTAAAGGACTGTATGCTTTGAGAAATCAACTTTTTTGTCTTGAACTCCTGAGTGATATAACAGGTGTCAAACATCTCAAGATCATGTGGGGAGTTCTATTAAGATGTTTCCATTATGTTTGCAGTAAGTACCTTTGAGTAAAATTGAAATGTATACCGCATTCAATGCTAAAGGACTTTATGGTTTGAGAAATCAACATTTTTGTCTTGAATTCCTGCGTGATATAACAGGTGTCAAACATCTCAGGATGATGTGGTGAGACATATGCATATGTTTGTTTTAGGTTTTCAGTCAGTACCTTTGAGTAAAATTGAAGTATATACTTTTAGTTCCAAAGCACTGCTTGCACTGAGAAATCAACTTTTTTGCTTCGAATACCTGAGTGATATAACAGGTGTCAAACATCTCAGGATCATGTGGGGAGTTATAGTAAATTGTTTCCATAAGGTTTGCATTCAGTACTTTAGAGTAAAATGGAAGTATATACTTTTAGTGCCAAAACACTGCTTTCACTTAGATTTCAACTTTTTCGCCTTGAATACCTGAGTGATATAGCAGGTTTCAAACATCCCAAGATCATGTGGGGAGTTATATTCACTTGTTTGCATAAGGTTTCCAGTCAGTACCTTTGAGTAAAATTGAGATGTGTACTTCTTTCAATGCTAAAGGACTGTATGCTTTGAGAAATCAACTTTTTTGTCTTGAATACCTGAGTGATGTAACAGGTGCCAAACATCTCAGGATCATGTGGGGAGTCCTATTAAGAAGTTTCCATAGTGTTTGCAGTAAGTACCTTTGAGTAAAATTCAAATGTATACTTCATTCAATGCTAAACGACTGTATGCTTTGAGAAATCAACTTTTTTGTCTTGAATACCTGAGTGATATAACTGGTGTCAAACTTCTCAGGATCATGTGGGGAATGATATTATGATGTTTCCATAAGGTTTGCATGCAGTACTTTAGAGTAAAATTGAAGTATATACTTTTAGTGCAAAGCCTGCATTCACTGAGAAAATAACTTTTTTGTTTTGAATACCTGAGTGACATAACAGGTGCCAAACATCTCAGGATCATGTGGAGAGTTCTATTAAGATGTTTTCATAGTGTTTGCAGTCAGTACCTTTGAGTAAAATTAAAATGTATACTTCATTCGATGTTAAAGCCCTGGATGCACTGAGAAATCAATTTTTTGTCCTGTATACCTGAGTGATATAAGAGGTGTCAAACATCCCAACATCATGTGGGGAAATATATTCAGATGCTTCCATAAGGTTTGCAGTCAGTACCTTTGAGTAAAATTGAAATGTATACTTCTTTCATTGCTAAAGCACTGTGCGCACTGAGAAATCAACCTTTTTTGTCTATAATGCCTGAGTGATATAAAAGGTGCCATACATCTCAGGATGATGTGAGGAGTTATATTAAGATGTTTCCATAAGGTTTGCATTCAATACTTTAGAGTAAAATTGAAGTATATGCTTTTAGTTCCAAAGCACTGCTTTCACTGAGAAATCGACTTTTTTGTCTTGAATACCTGAGTGATATAAGAAATGTCAAACATTCCAGGATTATGTGGGGAGTTATATGCACATGTTTGCATTAGGTTTTCAGTCAGTACCTTTGAGTAAAATTGAAGTCTATACTTTTAGTTCCAAAGCACTGCTTGCACTGAGAAATCAACTTTTTTGTCTTGTATACCTGAGTGATATAAGAAATGTCAAACATTCCAGGATTATGTGGGGAGTTATATTCACATGTTTGCATAAGGTTTGCAGTCAGTACCTTTCAGTAAAATTGAAATGTATACTTCATTCAGTTCTAAAGCACTGTATGGTTTGAGAAATCAACATTTTTGTCTTGAATACCTGAGTGATATAACAGGTGTCAAACATCCCAAGATCATGTGGGGAGATATATTCAGATGCTTCCATAAGGTTTGCAGTCAGTACCTTTGAGTAAAATTGAAATGTATACTTCTTTCATTGCTAAAGGACTGTATGCTTTGAGAAATCAACTTTTTTGTCTTGAACTCCTGAGTGATATAACAGGTGTCAAAGTTCTCAGGATCATGTGGGGAATGATATTATGATGTTTCCATAAGGTTTGCATGCAGTACTTTAGAGTAAAATTGAAGTATATACTTTTAGTGCAAAGCCTGCATTCACTGAGAAAATAAATTTTTGTTTTGAATACCTGAGTGACATAACAGGTGCCAAACATCTCAGGATCATGTGGAGAGTTCTATTAAGATGTTTTCATAGTGTTTGCAGTCAGTACCTTTGAGTGAAATTAAAATGTATACTTCATTCGATGCTAAAGCACTGGATGCACTGAGAAATCAACTTTTTTGTCCTGTATACCTGAGTGATATAAGACGTGTCAAACATCCCAACATCATGTGGGGAAATATATTCAGATGCTTCCATAAGGTTTGCAGTCAGTACCTTTGAGTAAAATTGAAATGTATACTTCTTTCATTGCTAAAGCACTGTGGCACTAAGAAATCAACTTTTTTGTCTATAATGCCCGAGTGATATAAAAGCTGCCATACATCTCAGGATGATGTGAGGAGTTATATTAAGATGTTTCCATAAGGTTTGCATTCAATACTTTAGAGTAAAATTGAAGTATATGCCTTTAGTTCCAAAGCACTGCTTTCACTGAGAAATCAACTTTTTTGTCTTGAATACCTGAGTGATATAAGAAATGTCAAACATTCCAGGATTATGTAGGGAGTTATATGCACATGTTTGCATTAGGATTTCAGTCAGTAACTTTGAGTAAAATTGAAGTATATACTTTTCGTTCCAAAGCACTGCTTGCACTGAGAAATCAACTTTTTTGTCTTGTATACCTGAGTGATATAACAAATGTCAAACATTCCAGGATTATGTGGGGAGTTATATTCACATGTCTGCATAAGGTTTGCAGTCAGTACCTTTGAGTAACATTGAAATGTATACTTCATTCAGTTCTAAAGCACTGTATGGTTTGAGAAATCAACTTTTTTGCCTTGAATACCTGAGTGATATAACAGGTGTCAAACATCCCAAGATCATGTGGGGAGATATATTCAGATGCTTCCATAAGGTTTGCAGTCAGTACCTTTGAGTAAAATTGAAATGTATACTTCTTTCATTGCTAAAGCACTGTGTGCACTGAGAAATCAACTTTTTTGTCTTGAATGCCTGAGTGATATAACAGGTGTAAAACATCTCAGGATCATGTGGGGAGTTTAGTAAAATGTTTCCATACGGTTTGCAGTCAGTTCCTTTCTGTAAAATTGAAATGTATACTTCATTCAATGCTAAAGGACTGTATGCTTTGAGAAATCAACTTTTTTGTCTTGAACTCCTGAGTGATATAACAGGTGTCAAACATCTCAAGATCATGTGGGGAGTTCAATTAAGATGTTTCCATTATGTTTGCAGTAAGTACCTTTGAGTAAAATTGAAATGTATACTGCATTCAATGCTAAAGGACTGTATGGTTTGAGAAATCAACAGTTTTGTCTTGAACTCCTGCGTGATATAACAGGTGTCAAACATCTCAGGATGATGTGCTGAGTCATATGCATATGTTTGTTTTAGGTTTTCAGTCAGTACCTTTGAGTAAAATTGAAGTATATACTTTTAGTTCCAAAGCACTGCTTGCACTGAGAAATCAACTTTTTTGCTTTGAATACCTGAGTGATATAACAGGTGTCAAACATCTCAGGATCATGTGGGGAGTTATAGTAAATTGTTTCCATAAGGTTTGCATTCAGTACTTTAGAGTAAAATGGAAGTATATACTTTTAGTGCTAAAGCACTGCTTTCACTTAGATATCAACTTTTTTGCCTTGAATACGTGAGTGATATAGTAGGTTTCAAACATCCCAAGATCATGTGGGGAGTTATATTCAGTTGTTTGCATAAAGTTTCCAGTCAGTACCTTTGAGTAAAATTGAGATGTGTACTTCTTTCAATGCTAAAGGACTGTATGCTTTGAGAAATCAACTTTTTTGTCTTGAATACCTGAGTGATGTAACAGGTGCCAAACATCTCAGGATCATGTGGGGAGTCCTATGAAGAAGTTTCCATAGTGTTTGCAGTAAGTACCTTTGAGTAAAATTCAAATGTATACTTCATTCAATGCTAAACGACTGTATGCTTTGAGAAATCAACTTTTTTGTCTTGAATACCTGAGTAATATAACTGGTGACAAACTTCTCAGGATCATGTGGGGAATGATATTATGATCTTTCCATAAGGTTTGCATGCAGTACTTTAGAGTAAAATTGAAGTATATACTTTTAGTGCAAAGCCTGCATTCACTGAGAAAATAACTTTTTTGTTTTGAATACCTGAGTGACATAACAGGTGCCAAACATCTCAGGATCATGTGGAGAGTTCTATTAAGATGTTTTCATAGTGTATGCTGTCAGTACCTTTGAGTAAAATTAAAATGTATACTTCGTTCGATGCTAAAGCACTGGATGCACTGAGAAATCAACTTTTTTGTCTATAATGCCTGAGTGATATAAAAGGTGCAATACATCTCAGGATGATGTGAGGAGTTATATTAAGATGTTTCCATAAGGTTTGCATTCAATACTTTAGAGTAAAATTGAAGTATATGCTTTTAGTTCCAAAGCACTGCTTTCACTGAGAAATCAACTTTTTTGTCTTGAATACCTGAGTGATATAAGAAATGTTAAACATTCCAGGATTATGTGGGGAGTTATATGCACATTTTTGCATTAGGTTTTCAGTCAGTGCCTTTGAGTAAAATTGAAGTATATACTTTTAGTTCCAAAGCACTGCTTGCACTGAGAAATCAACTTTTTTGTCTTGTATACCTGAGTGATATAAGAAATGTCAAACATTCCAGGATTATGTGGGGAGTTATATTCACATGTTTGCATAAGGTTTGCAGTCAGTACCTTTGAGTAAAATTGAAATGTATACTTCATTCAGTTCTAAAGCACTGTATGGTTTGAGAAATCAACTTTTTTGTCTTGAATTCCTGAGTGATATAACTGGTGTCAAACTTCTCAGGATCATGTGGGGAATGATATTATGATGTTTCCATAACGTTTGCATTCAGTACTTTAGAGTAAAATTAAAGTATATACTTTTAGTGCAAACAACTGCATTCACTGAGAAAATAACTTTTTTGTTTTGAATACCTGAGTGACAGAACAGGTGCCAAACATCTCAGGATCATGTGGGGAGATATATTCAGATGTTTCCAGAACGTTTGCAGTGAATACCTTTCAGTAAAATTGAAATCTATACTTCTTTCATTGCTAAAGCACTGTGTTCACTGAGAAATCAACTTTTTTGTCTATAATGCCTGTGATATAACAGGTGTCAAACATCTCAGGATCATGTGGGGAGTTATAGTAAATTGTTTCCATAAGGTTTGCATTCAGTACTTTAGAGTAAAATGGAAGTATATACTTGTAGTGCCAAAACACTGCTTTCACTTAGATATCAACTTTTTTGCCTTGAATACCTGAGTGATATAGTAGGTTTCAAACATCCCAAGATCATGTGGGGAGTTATATTCAGTTGTTTGTATAAGGTTTCCAGTCAGTACCTTTGAGTAAAATTGAGATGTGTACTTCTTTCAATGCTAAAGGACTGTATGCTTTGAGATATCAACTTTTTTGTCTTGAATACCTGAGTGATGTAACAGGTGCCAAACATCTCAGGATCATGTGGGGAGTCCTATTAAGAAGTTTCCATAGTGTTTGCAGTAAGTACCTTTGAGTAAAATTCAAATGTATACTTCATTCAATGCTAAACGACTGTATGCTTTGAGAAATCAACTTTTTTGTCTTGAATACCTGAGTGATATAACTGGTGTCAAACTTCTCAGGATCATGTGGGGAATGATATTATGATCTTTCCATAAGGTTTGCATGCAGTACTTTAGAGTAAAATTGAAGTATATACTTTTAGTGCAAAGCCTGCATTCACTGAGAAAATAAATTTTTGTTTTGAATACCTGAGTGACATAACAGATGCCAAACATCTCAGGATCATGTGGAGAGTTCTAATAAGATGTTTTCATAGTGTTTGCAGTCAGTACCTTTGAGTGAAATTAAAATGTATACTTCATTCGATGCTACAGCACTGGATGCACTGAGAAATCAACTTTTTTGTCCTGTATACCTGAGTGATATAAGACGTGTCAAACATCCCAACATCATGTGGGGAAATATATTCAGATGCTTCCATAAGGTTTGCAGTCAGTACCTTTGAGTAAAATTGAAATGTATACTTCTTTCATTGCTAAAGCACTGTGTGCACTAAGAAATCAACTTTTTTGTCTATAATGCCCAAGTGATATAAAAGCTGCCATACATCTCAGGATGATGTGAGGAGTTATATTAAGATGCTTCCATAAGGTTTGCATTGAATACTTTAGAGTAAAATTGAAGTATATGCCTTTAGTTCCAAAGCACTGCTTTCACTGAGAAATCAACTTTTTTGTCTTGAATACCTGAGTGATATAAGAAATGTCAAACATTCCAGGATTATGTGGGGAGTTCTATGCACATGTTTGCATTAGGATTTCAGTCAGTACCTTTGAGTAAAATTGAAGTATATACTTTTCGTTCCAAAGCACTGCTTGCACTGAGAAATCAACTTTTTTGTTTTGAATACCTGAGTGATATAACAGGTGTCAAACATCCCAAGATCATGTGGGGAGATATATTCAGATGTTTCCAGAACGTTTGCAGTCAGTACCTTTGAGTAACATTGAAATCTATACTTCTTTCATTGCTAAAGCACTGTGTTCACTGAGAAATCAACTCTTTTGTCTATAATGCCTGTGATATAACAGGTGTCAAACATCTCAGGATCATGTGGGGAGTTATAGTAAATTGTTTCCATAAGGTTTGCATTCAGTACTTTAGAGTAAAATGGAAGTATATACTTGCAGTGCCAAAACACTGCTTTCACTTAGATATCAACTTTTTTGCCTTGAATACCTGAGTGATATAGTAGGTTTCAAACATCCCAAGATCATGTGGGGAGTTATTTTCAGTTGTTTGCATAAGGTTTCCAGTCAGTACCTTTGAGTAAAATTGAGATGTGTACTTCTTTCAATGCTAAAGGACTGTATGCTTTGAGAAATCAACTTTTTTGTCTTGAATACCTGAGTGATGTAACAGGTGCCAAACATCTCAGGATCATGTGGGGAGTCCTATTAAGAAGTTTCCATAGTGTTTGCAGTAAGTACCTTTGAGTAAAATTCAAATGTATACTTCATTCAATGCTAAACGACTGTATGCTTTGAGAAATCAACTTTTTTGTCTTGAATACCTGAGTGATATAACTGGTGTCAAACTTCTCAGGATCATGTGGAGAATGATATTATGATGTTTCCATAAGGTTTGCATGCAGTACTTTAGAGTAAAATTGAAGTATATACTTTTAGTGCAAAGCCTGCATTCACTGAGAAAATAAATTTTTGTTTTGAATACCTGAGTGACATAACAGGTGCCAAACATCTCAGGATCATGTGGAGAGTTCTATTAAGATGTTTTCATAGTGTTTGCAGTCAGTACCTTTGAGTGAAATTAAAATGTATACTTCATTCGATGCTAAAGCACTGGATGCACTGAGAAATCAACTTTTTTGTCCTGTATACCTGAGTGATATATGACGTGTCAAACATCCCAACATCATGTGGGGAAATATATTCAGATGCTTCCATAAGGTTTGCAGTCAGTACCTTTGAGTAAAATTGAAATGTACACTTCTTTCATTGCTAAAGCACTGTGTGCACTACGAAATCAACTTTTTTGTCTATAATGCCCGAGTGATATAAAAGCTGCCATACATCTCAGGATGATGTGAGGAGTTATATTAAGATGTTTCCATAAGGTTTGCATTCAATACTTTAGAGTAAAATTGAAGTATATGCTTTTAGTTCCAAAGCACTGCTTTCACTGAGAAATCAACTTTTTTGTCTTGAATACCTGAGTGATATAAGAAATGTCAAACATTCCAGGATTATGTGGGGAGTTATATGCACATGTTTGCATTAGGATTTCAGTCAGTACCTTTGAGTAAAATTGAAGTATATACTTTTCGTTCCAAAGCACTGCTTGCACTGAGAAATCAACTTTTTTGTCTTGTATACCTGAGTGATATAAGAAATGTCAAACATTCCAGGATTATGTGGGGAGTTATATTCACATGTCTGCATAAGGTTTGCAGTCAGTACCTTTGAGTAAAATTGAAATGTATACTTCATTCAGTTCTAAAGCACTGTATGGTTTGAGAAATCAACTTTTTTGTCTTGAATACCTGAGTGATATAACAGGTGTCAAACATCCCAAGATCATGTGGGGAGATATATTCAGATGCTTCCATAAGGTTTGCAGTCAGTACCTTTGAGTAAAATTGAAATGTATACTTCTTTCATTGCTAAAGCACTGTGTGCACTGAGAAATCAACTTTTTTGTCTTGAATGCCTGAGTGATATAACAGGTGTAAAACATCTCAGGATCATGTGGGGAGTTTAGTAAAATGTTTCCATAAGGTTTGCAGTCAGTTCCTTTCTGTAAAATTGAAATGTATACTTCATTCAATGCTAAAGGACTGTATGCTTTGAGAAATCAACTTTTTTGTCTTGAACTCCTGAGTGATATAACAGGTGTCAAACATCTCAAGATCATGTGGGGAGTTCAATTAAGATGTTTCCATTATGTTTGCAGTAAGTACCTTTGAGTAAAATTGAAATGTATACTGCATTCAATGCTAAAGGACTGTATGGTTTGAGAAATCAACATTTTTGTCTTGAACTCCTGCGTGATATAACAGGTGTCAAACATCTCAGGATGATGTGCTGAGTCATATGCATATGTTTGTTTTAGGTTTTCAGTCAGTACCTTTGAGTAAAATTGAAGTATATACTTTTAGTTCCAAAGCACTGCTTGCACTGAGAAATCAACTTTTTTGCTTTGAATACCTGAGTGATATAACAGGTGTCAAACATCTCCGGATCATGTGGGGAGTTATAGTAAATTGTTTCCATAAGGTTTGCATTCAGTACTTTAGAGTGAAATGGAAGTATATAGTTTTAGTGCTAAAGCACTGCTTTCACTTAGATATCAACTTTTTCGCCTTGAATACATGAGTGATATAGTAGGTTTCAAACATCCCAAGATCATGTGGGGAGTTATATTCAGTTGTTTGCATAAGGTTTCCAGTCAGTACCTTTGAGTAAAATAGAGATGTGTACTTCTTTCAATGCTAAAGGACTGTATGCTTTGAGAAATCAACTTTTTTGTCTTGGATACCTGAGTGATGCAACAGGTGCCAAACATCTCAGGATCATGTGGGGAGTCCTATGAAGAAGTTTCCATAGTGTTTGCAGTAAGTACCTTTGAGTAAAATTCAAATGTATACTTCATTCAATGCTAAACGACTGTATGCTTTGAGAAATCAACTTTTTTGTCTTGAATACCTGAGTAATATAACTGGTGACAAACTTCTCAGGATCATGTCGGGAATGATATTATGATCTTTCCATAAGGTTTGCATGCAGTACTTTAGAGTAAAATTGAAGTATATACTTTTAGTGCAAAGCCTGCATTCACTGAAAAATAACTTTTTTGTTTTGAATACCTGAGTGACATAACGGGTGCCAAACATCTCAGGATCATGTGGAGAGTTCTATTAAGATGTTTTCATAGTGTATGCTGTCAGTACCTTTGAGTAAAATTAAAATGTATACTTCATTCGATGCTAAAGCACTGGATGCACTGAGAAATCAACTTTTTTGTCTATAATGCCTGAGTGATATAAAAGGTGCAATACATCTCAGGATGATGTGAGGAGTTATATTAAAATGTTTCCATAAGGTTTGCATTCAATACTTTAGAGTAAAATTGAAGTATATGCTTTTAGTTCCAAAGCACTGCTGGCACTGAGAAATCAACTTTTTTGTCTTGCATACCTGAGTGATATAAGAAATGTCAAACATTCCAGGATTATGTGGGGAGTTATATTCACATGTTTGCATAAGGTTTGCAGTCAGTACCTCCGAGTAAAATTGAAATGTATACCTCATTCAGTTCTAAAGCACTGTATGGTTTGAGAAATCAACTTTTTTGTCTTGAATTCCTGAGTGATATAACTGGTGTCAAACTTCTCAGGATCATGTGGGGAATGATATTATGATGTTTCCATAACGTTTGCAATCAGTACTTTAGAGTAAAATTAAAGTATATACTTTTAGTGCAAACAACTGCATTCACTGAGAAAATAACTTTTTTGTTTTGAATACCTGAGTGACAGAACAGGTGCCAAACATCTCAGGATCATGTGGGGAGTTCTATTAAGATGTTTTCATAGTGTTTGCAGTCAGTACCTTTGAGTGAAATTAAAATGTATACTTCATTCGATGCTAAAGCACTGGATGCACTGAGAAATCAACTTTTTTGTCCTGTATACCTGAGTGATATAAGACGTGTCAAACATCCCAACATCATGTGGGGAAATATATTCAGATGCTTCCATAAGGTTTGCAGTCAGTACCTTTGAGTAAAATTGAAATGTATACTTCTTTCATTGCTAAAGCACTGTGTGCACTAAGAAATCAACTTTTTTGTCTATAATGCCCGAGTGATATAAAAGCTGCCATACATCTCAGGATGATGTGAGGAGTTATATTAAGATGCTTCCATAAGGTTTGCATTGAATACTTTAGAGTAAAATTGAAGTATATGCCTTTAGTTCCAAAGCACTGCTTTCACTGAGAAATCAACTTTTTTGTCTTGAATACCTGAGTGATATAAGAAATGTCAAACATTCCAGGATTATGTGGGGAGTTATATGCACATGTTTGCATTAGGATTTCAGTCAGTACCTTTGAGTAAAATTGAAGTATATACTTTTCGTTCCAAAGCACTGCTTGCACTGAGGAATCAACTTTTTTGTCTTGTATACCTGAGTGATATAAGAAATGTCAAACATTCCAGGATTATGTGGGGAGTTATATTCACATGTCTGCATAAGGTTTGCAGTCAGTACCTTTGAGTAAAATTGAAATGTATACTTCATTCAGTTCTAAAGCACTGTATGGTTTGAGAAATCAACTTTTTTGTCTTGAATACCTGAGTGATATAACAGGTGTCAAACATCCCAAGATCATGTGGGGAGATATATTCAGATGCTTCCATAAGGTTTGCAGTCAGTACCTTTGAGTAAAATTGAAATGTATACTTCTTTCATTGCTAAAGCACTGTGTGCACTGAGAAATCAACTTTTTTGTCTTGAATGCCTGAGTGATATAACAGGTGTAAAACATCTCAGGATCATGTGGGGAGTTTAGTAAAATGTTTCCATAAGGTTTGCAGTCAGTTCCTTTCTGTAAAATTGAAATGTATACTTCATTCAATGCTAAAGGACTGTATGCTTTGAGAAATCAACTTTTTTGTCTTGAACTCCTGAGTGATATAACAGCTGTCAAACATCTCAAGATCATGTGGGGAGTTCAATTAAGATGTTTCCATTATGTTTGCAGTAAGTACCTTTGAGTAAAATTGAAATGTATACCGCATTCAATGCTAAAGGACAGTATGGTTTGAGAAATCAACATTTTTGTCTTGAATTCCTGCGTGATATAACAGGTGTCAAACATCTCAGGATCATGTAGAGAGTTCTATTAAGATGTTTTCATAGTGTATGCTGTCAGTACCTTTGAGTAAAATTAAAATTTATACTTCATTCGATGCTAAAGCACTGGATGCACTGAGAAATCAACTTTTTTGTCTATAATGCCTGAGTGATATAAAAGGTGCAATACATCTCAGGATGATGTGAGGAGTTATATTAAAATGTTTCCATAAGGTTTGCATTCAATACTTTAGAGTAAAATTGAAGTATATGCTTTTAGTTCCAAAGCACTGCTTTCACTGAGAGATCAACTTTTTTGTCTTGAATACCTGAGTGATATAAGAAATGTCAAACATTCCAGGATTATGTGGGGAGTTATATGCACATGTTTGCATTAGGTTTTCAGTCAGTACCTTTGAGTAAAATTTAAGTATATACTTTTAGTTCCAAAGCACTGCTTGCACTGAGAAATCGACTTTTTTGTCTTGTATACCTGAGTGATATAAGAAATGTCAAACATTCCAGGATTATGTGGGGAGTTATATTCACATGTTTGCATAAGGTTTGCAGTCAGTACCTTTGAGTAAAATTGAAATGTATACTTCTTTCATTGCTAAAGCACTGTGTGCACTGAGAAATCAACTTTTTTGTCTTGAATGCCTGAGTGATATAACAGGTGTAAAACATCTCAGGATCATGTGGGGAGTTATAGTAAAATGTTTCCATAAGGTTTGCAGTCAGTACCTTTCAGTAAAATTGAAATGTATACTTCATTCAATGCTAAAGGACTGTATGCTTTGAGATATCAACTTTTTTGTCTTGAATTCCTGAGTGATATAACAGGTGTCATACATCTCAGGATGGTGTGGGGAGTTATATTAAGATGTTTCCATAAGGTTTGCATGCAGTACTTTGGAGTAAAATTGAAGTATATCCTTTTAGTGCAAAGCCTGCATTCACTGAGAAAATAACTTTTTTGTTTTGAATACCTGAGTGACATAACAGCTGCCAAACATCTCAGGATCCTGTAGAGAGTTCTATTAAGATGTTTTCATAGTGTTTGCAGTCAGTACCTTTGAGTAAAATTAAAATGTATACTTCATTCGATGCTAAAGCACTGGATGCACTGAGAAATCAATTTTTTGTCCTGTATACCTGAGTGATATAAGAGGTGTCAAACATCCCAACATCATTTGGGGAAATATATTCAGATGCTTCCATAAGGTTTGCAGTCAGTACCTTTGAGTAAAATTGAAATGTATACTTCTTTCATTGCTAAACCACTGTGCGCACTGAGAAATCAACCTTTTTTGTCTATAATGCCTGAGTGATATAAAAGGTGCCATACATCTCAGGATGATGTGAGGAGTTATATTAAGATGTTTCCATAAGGTTTGCATTCAATACTTTAGAGTAAAATTGAAGTGTATGCTTTTAGTTCCAAAGCACTGCTTTCACTGAGAAATCGACTTTTTTGTCTTGAATACCTGAGTGATATAAGAAATGTCAAACATTCCAGGATTATGTGGGGAGTTATATGCACATGTTTGCATTAGGTTTTCAGTCAGTACCTTTGAGTAAAATTGAAGTATATACTTTTAGTTTCAAAGTTCTGCCTGCACTGAGAAATCAACTTTTTTGTCTTGTATACCTGAGTGATATAAGAAATGTCAAACATTCCAGGATTATGTGGGGAGTTATATTCACATGTTTGCATAAGGTTTGCAGTGAGTACCTTTCAGTAAAATTGAAATGTATACTTCATTCAGTTCTAAAGCACTGTATGGTTTGAGAAATCAACTTTTTTGTCTTGAATACCTGAGTGATATAACAGGTGTCAAACATCCCAAGATCATGTGGGGAGATATATTCAGATGCTTCCATAAGGTTTGCAGTGAGTACCTTTGAGTAAAATTGAAATGTATACTTCTTTCATTGCTAAAGCACTGTGTGCACTGAGAAATCAACTTTTTTGTCTTGAATGCCTGTGATATAACAGGTGTAAAACATCTCAGGATCATGTGGGGAGTTTAGTAAAATGTTTCCATAAGGTTTGCAGTCAGTTCCTTTCTGTAAAATTGAAATGTATACTTCATTCAATGCTAAAGGACTGTATGCTTTGAGAAATCAACTTTTTTGTCTTGAACTCCTGAGTGATATAACAGCTGTCAAACATCTCAAGATCATGTGGGGAGTTCAATTAAGATGTTTCCATTATGTTTGCAGTAAGTACCTTTGAGTAAAATTGAAATGTATACCGCATTCAATGCTAAAGGACTGCATGGTTTGAGAAATCAACATTTTTGTCTTGAATTCCTGCGTGATATAACAGGTGTCAAACATCTCAGGATGATGTGGTGAGACATATGCATATGTTTGTTTTAGGTTTTCAGTCAGTACCTTTGAGTAAAATTGAAGTATATACTTTTAGTTCCAAAGCACTGCTTGCACTGAGAAATCAACTTTTTTGCTTTGAATACCTGAGTGATATAACAGGTGTCAAACATCTCAGGATCATGTGGGGAGTTATAGTAAATTGTTTCCATAAGGTTTGCATTCAGTACTTTAGAGTAAAATGGAAGTATATACTTTTAGTGCCAAAACACTGCTTTCACTTAGATTTCAACTTTTTCGCCTTGAATACCTGAGTGATATAGCAGGTTTCAAACATGCCAAGATCATGTGGGGAGTTATATTCAGTTGTTTGCATAAGGTTTCCACTCAGTACCTTTGAGTAAAATTGAGATGTGTACTTCTTTCAATGCTAAAGGACTGTATGCTTTGAGAAATCAACTTTTTTGTCTTGAATACCTGAGTGATATAACTGGTGTCAAACTTCTCAGGATCATGTGGGGAATGATATTATGATCTTTCCATAAGGTTTGCATGCAGTACTTTAGAGTAAAATTGAAGTATATACTTTTAGTGCAAAGCCTGCATTCACTGAGAAAATAACTTTTTTGTTTTGAATACCTGAGTGACATAACAGGTGCCAAACATCTCAGGATCATGTGGAGAGTTCTATTAAGAGGTTTTCATAGTGTTTGCAGTCAGTACCTTTGAGTGAAATTAAAATGTATACTACATTCGATGCTAAAGCCCTGGATGCACTGAGAAATCAACTTTTTTGTCCTGTATACCTGAGTGATATAAGAGGTGTCAAACATCCCAACATCATGGGGGAAATATATTCAGATGCTTCCATAATGTTTGCAGTCAGTACCTTTGAGTAAAATTGAAATGTATACTTCTTCATTGCTAAAGCACTGTGTGCACAGAGAAATCAACTTTTTTGTCTATAATGCCTGAGTGATATAAAAGGTGCTATACATCTCAGGATGATGTGAGGGGTTATATTAAGATGTTTCCATAAGGTTTGCATTCAATACTTTAGAGTAAAATTGAAGTATATGCTTTTCGTTCCAAAGCACTGCTTTCACTGAGAAATCAACTTTTTTGTCTTGTGTACCTGAGTGATATAAGAGGTGTCAAACATCCCAGGATCATGTGGGGAGTTATATTAAGATGTTTCTATAGTGTTTGCAGTAAGTACCTTTGAGTAAAATTGAAATGTGTACTTCATTCAATGTAAAGCACTGTATGCTTTGAGGAATCAACTTTTTTTTCTTGATCTCCTGTGTGATATAACAGGTGTCAAACATCTCAAGATCATGTGGGGAGTTATATTAATATGTTTCCATAAGGTTTGCATTCAATACTTTAGAGTAAAGTTGAACATCTACTTTTAGTTCCAAAGCAGTGCTTTCACTGAGCAATCAACTTTTTGGTCTTGAATACCTGAGTGATATAACAGGTGTGATACATCTCAGGATCATCTGGGGAGTTATATTAAGATGTTTCCATAAGGTTTGCATTCAATACTTTAGAGTAAAATTGAAGTACATTCTTTTCTGCCAAAGCAATGCATTCACTGAGAAATCAACATTTTTGTCTTGAACACCTGAGTGATATAGTAGGTTTCAAACATCCCAAGATCATGTGGGGAGTTATATTCAGTTGTTTGAATAAGGTTTGCAGTCAGTACCTTTGAGTAAAATTGAAATGTATACTTCTTTCTTTGCTAAAGCACTGTGTTCACTGAGAAATCAACTTTTTTGTCTATAATGCCTGAGTAATATAGCAGGTGTCAAACATCTCAGGATCATGTGGGGAGTTATAGTAAATTGTTTCCATAAGGATTGCATTCAGTACTTTAGAGTAAAATGGAAGTATATACTTTTAGTGCTAAAGCACTGCTTTCACTTAGATATCAACTTTTTCGCCTTGAATACCTGAGTGATATAGTAGGTTTCAAACATCCCAAGATCATGCGGGGAGTTATATTCAGTTGTTTGCATAAGGTTTCCAGTCAGTACCTTTGAGTAAAATAGAGATGTGTACTTCTTTCAATGCTAAAGGACTGTATGCTTTGAGAAATCAACTTTTTTGTCTTGAATACCTGAGTGATGCAACAGGTGCCAAACATCTCAGGATCATGTGGGGAGTCCTATGAAGAAGTTTCCATAGTGTTTGCAGTAAGTACCTTTGAGTAAAATTCAAATGTATACTTCATTCAATGCTAAACGACTGTATGCTTTGAGAAATCAACTTTTTTGTCTTGAATACCTGAGTAATATAACTGGTGACAAACTTCTCAGGATCATGTGGGGAATGATATTATGATCTTTCCATAAGGTTTGCATGCAGTACTTTAGAGTAAAATTGAAGTATATACTTTTAGTGCAAAGCCTGCATTCACTGAGAAAATAACTTTTTTGTTTTGAATACCTGAGTGACATAACAGGTGCCAAACATCTCAGGATCATGTGGAGAGTTCTATTAAGATGTTTTCATAGTGTATGCTGTCAGTACCTTTGAGTAAAATTAAAATGTATACTTCATTCGATGCTAAAGCAGTGGATGCACTGAGAAATCAACTTTTTTGTCTATAAAAGGTGCAATACATCTCAGGATGATGTGAGGAGTTATATTAAGATGTTTCCATAAGGTTTGCATTCAATACTTTAGAGTAAAATTGAAGTATATGCTTTTAGTTCCAAAGCACTGCTTTCACTGAGAAATCAACTTTTTTGTCTTGAATACCTGAGTGATATAAGAAATGTTAAACATTCCAGGATTATGTGGGGAGTTATATGCACATTTTTGCATTAGGTTTCCAGCCAGTGCCTTTGAGTAAAATTGAAGTATATAATTTTAGTTCCAAAGCACTGCTTGCACTGAGAAATCAACTTTTTTGTCTTGTATACCTGAGTGATATAAGAAATGTCAAACATTCCAGGATTATGTGGGGAGTTATATTCACATGAGTGATATAAGAAATGTCAAACATCTCAGGATCATGTGGGGAATGATATTATGATGTTTCCATAACGTTTGCAATCAGTACTTTAGAGTAAAATTAAAGTATATACTTTTAGTGCAAACAACTGCATTCACTGAGAAAATAACTTTTTTGTTTTGAATACCTGAGTGACAGAACAGGTGCCAAACATCTCAGGATCATGTGGGGAGTTCTATTAAGATGTTTTCATAGTGTTTGCAGTCAGTACCTTTGAGTGAAATTAAAATGTATACTTCATTCGATGCTAAAGCAGTGGATGCACTGAGAAATCAACTTTTTTGTCCTGTATACCTGAGTGATATAAGACGTGTCAAACATCCCAACATCATGTGGGGAAATATATTCAGATGCTTCCATAAGGTTTGCAGTCAGTACCTTTGAGTAAAATTGAAATGTATACTTCTTTCATTGCTAAAGCACTGTGTGCACTAAGAAATCAACTTTTTTGTCTATAATGCCCGAGTGATATAAAAGCTGCCATACATCTCAGGATGATGTGAGGAGTTATATTAAGATGCTTCCATAAGGTTTGCATTGAATACTTCAGAGTAAAATTGAAGTATATGCCTTTAGTTCCAAAGCACTGCTTTCACTGAGAAATCAACTTTTTTGTCTTGAATACCTGAGTGATATAAGAAATGTCAAACATTCCAGGATTATGTGGGGAGTTATATGCACATGTTTGCATTAGGATTTCAGTCAGTACCTTTGAGTAAAATTGAAGTATATACTTTTCGTTCCAAAGCCCTGCTTGCACTGAGGAATCAACTTTTTTGTCTTGTATACCTGAGTGATATAAGAAATGTCAAACATTCCAGGATTATGTGGGGAGTTATATTCACATGTCTGCATGAGGTTTGCAGTCAGTACCTTTGAGTAAAATTGAAATGTATACTTCATTCAGTTCTAAAGCACTGTATGGTTTGAGAAATCAACTTTTTTGTCTTGAATACCTGAGTGATATAACAGGTGTCAAACATCCCAAGATCATGTGGGGAGATATATTCAGATGCTTCCATAAGGTTTGCAGTCAGTACCTTTGAGTAAAATTGAAATCTATACTTCTTTCATTCCTAAAGCACTGTGTGCACTGAGAAATCAACTTTTTTGTCTTGAATGCCTGAGTGATATAACAGGTGTAAAACATCTCAGGATCATGTGGGGAGTTTAGTAAAATGTTTCCATAAGGTTTGCAGTCAGTTCCTTTCTGTAAAATTGAAATGTATACTTCATTCAATGCTAAAGGACTGTATGCTTTGAGAAATCAACTTTTTTGTCTTGAACTCCTGAGTGATATAACAGCTGTCAAACATCTCAAGATCATGTGGGGAGTTCAATTAAGATGTTTCCATTATGTTTGCAGTAAGTACCTTTGAGTAAAATTGAAATGTATACCGCATTCAATGCTAAAGGACTGTATGGTTTGAGAAATCAACATTTTTGTCTTGAATTCCTGCATGATATAACAGGTGTCAAACATCTCAGGATGATGTGGTGAGACATATGCATATGTTTGTTTTAGGTTTTCAGTCAGTACCTTTGAGTAAAATTGAAGTATATACTTTTAGTTCCAAAGCACTGCTTGCACTGAGAAATCAACTTTTTTGCTTTGAATACCTGAGTGATATAACAGGTGTCAAACATCTCAGGATCATGTGGGGAGTTATAGTAAATTGTTTCCATAAGGTTTGCATTCAGTACTTTAGAGTAAAATGGAAGTATATACTTTTAGTGCTAAAGCACTGCTTTCACTTAGATATCAACTTTTTTGCCTTGAATACCTGAGTGATATAGTAGGTTTCAAACATCCCAAGATCATGTGGGGAGTTATATTCAGTTGTTTGCATAAGGTTTCCAGTCAGTACCTTTGAGTAAAATTGAGATGTGTACTTCTTTCAATGCTAAAGGACTGTATGCTTTGAGAAATCAACTTTTTTGTCTTGAATACCTGAGTAATATAACTGGTGACAAACTTCTCAGGATCATGTGGGGAATGATATTATGATCTTTCCATAAGGTTTGCATGCAGTACTTTAGAGTAAAATTGAAGTATATACTTTTAGTGCAAAGCCTGCATTCACTGAAAAATAACTTTTTTGTTTTGAATACCTGAGTGACATAACAGGTGCCAAACATCTCAGGATCATGTGGAGAGTTCTATTAAGATGTTTTCATAGTGTATGCTGTCAGTACCTTTGAGTAAAATTAAAATGTATACTTCATTCGATGCTAAAGCACTGGATGCACTGAGAAATCAACTTTTTTGTCTATAATGCCTGAGTGATATAAAAGGTGCAATACATCTCAGGATGATGTGAGGAGTTATATTAAAATGTTTCCATAAGGTTTGCATTCAATACTTTAGAGTAAAATTGAAGTATATGCTTTTAGTTCCAAAGCACTGCTTTCACTGAGAAATCGACTTTTTTGTCTTGTATACCTGAGTGATATAAGAAATGTCAAACATTCCAGGATTATGTGGGGAGTTATATTCACATGTTTGCATAAGGTTTGCAGTCAGTACCTTTGAGTAAAATTGAAATGTATACTTCATTCAGTTCTAAAGCACTGTATGGTTTGAGAAATCAACTTTTTTGTCTTGAATTCCTGAGTGATATAACTGGTGTCAAACTTCTCAGGATCATGTGGGGAATGATATTATGATGTTTCCATAACGTTTGCATTCAGTACTTTAGAGTAAAATTAAAGTATATACTTTTAGTGCAAACAACTGCGTTCACTGAGAAAATAACTTTTTTGTTTTGAATACCTGAGTGACAGAACAGGTGCCAAACATCTCAGGATCATGTGGGGAGATATATTCAGATGTTTCCAGAACGTTGGCAGTCAGTACCTTTGAGTAAAATTGAAATCTATACTTCTTTCATTGCTAAAGCACTGTGTTCACTGAGAAATCAACTTTTTTGTCTATAATGCCTGTGATATAACAGGTGTCAAACATCTCAGGATCATGTGGGGAGTTATAGTAAATTGTTTCCATAAGGTTTGCATTCAGTACTTTAGAGTAAAATGGAAGTATATACTTGTAGTGCCAAAACACTGCTTTCACTTAGATATCAACTTTTTTGCCTTGAATACCTGAGTGATATAGTAGGTTTCAAACATCCCAAGATCATGTGGGGAGTTATATTCAGTTGTTTGCATAAGGTTTCCAGTCAGTACCTTTGAGTAAAATTGAGATGTGTACTTCTTTCAATGCTAAAGAACTGTATGCTTTGAGAAATCAACTTTTTTGTCTTGAATACCTGAGTGATGTAACAGGTGCCAAACATCTCAGGATCATGTGGGGAGTCCTATTAAGAAGTTTCCATAGTGTTTGCAGTAAGTACCTTTGAGTAAAATTCAAATGTATACTTCATTCAATGCTAAACGACTGTCTGCTTTGAGAAATCAACTTTTTTGTCTTGAATACCTGAGTGATGTAACTGGTGTCAAACTTCTCAGGATCATGTGGGGAATGATATTATGATCTTTCCATAAGGTTTGCATGCAGTACTTTAGAGTAAAATTGAAGTATATACTTTTAGTGCAAAGCCTGCATTCACTGAGAAAATAAATTTTTGTTTTGAATACCTGAGTGACATAACAGGTGCCAAACATCTCAGGATCATGTGGAGAGTTCTATTAAGATGTTTTCATAGTGTTTGCAGTCAGTACCTTTGAGTGAAATTAAAATGTATACTTCATTCGATGCTAAAGCACTGGATGCACTGAGAAATCAACTTTTTTGTCCTGTATACCTGAGTGATATAAGACGTGTCAAACATCCCAACATCATGTGGGGAAATATATTCAGATGCTTCCATAAGGTTTGCATTGAATACTTTAGAGTAAAATTGAAGTATATGCCTTTATTTCCAAAGCACTGCTTTCACTGAGAAATCAACTTTTTTGTCTTGAATACCTGAGTGATATAAGAAATGTCAAACATTCCAGGATTATGTGGGGAGTTATATGCACATGTTTGCATTAGGTTTTCAGTCAGTACCTTTGAGTAAAATTGAAGTATATACTTTTAGTTCCAAAGCACTGCTTGCACTGAGAAATCAACTTTTTTGTTTTGAATACCTGAGTGATATAACAGGTGTCAAACATCTCAGGATCATGTGGGGAGTTATAGTAAATTGTTTCCATAAGGTTTGCATTCAGTACTTTAGAGTAAAATGGAAGTATATACTTTTAGTGCTAAAGCACTGCTTTCACTTAGATACCAACTTTTTCGCCTTGAATACCTGAGTGATATAGTAGGTTTCAAACATCCCAAGATCATGTGGGGAGTTATATTCAGTTGTTTGCATAAGGTTTCCAGTCAGTACCTTTGAGTAAAATAGAGATGTGTACTTCTTTCAATGCTAAAGGACTGTATGCTTTGAGAAATCAACTTTTTTGTCTTGAATACCTGAGTGATGCAACAGGTGCCAAACATCTCAGGATCATGTGGGGAGTCCTATGAAGAAGTTTCCATAGTGTTTGCAGTAAGTACCTTTGAGTAAAATTCAAATGTATACTTCATTCAATGCTAAACGACTGTATGCTTTGAGAAATCAACTTTTTTGTCTTGAATACCTGAGTAATATAACTGGTGACAAACTTCTCAGGATCATGTGGGGAATGATATTATGATCTTTCCATAAGGTTTGCATGCAGTACTTTAGAGTAAAATTGAAGTATATACTTTTAGTGCAAAGCCTGCATTCACTGAAAAATAACTTTTTTGTTTTGAATACCTGAGTGACATAACAGGTGCCAAACATCTCAGGATCATGTGGAGAGTTCTATTAAGATGTTTTCATAGCGTATGCTGTCAGTACCTTTGAGTAAAATTAAAATGTATACTTCATTCGATGCTAAAGCACTGGATGCACTGAGAAATCAACTTTTTTGTCTATAATGCCTGAGTGATATAAAAGGTGCAATACATCTCAGGATGATGTGAGGAGTTATATTAAAATGTTTCCATAAGGTTTGCATTCAATACTTTAGAGTAAAATTGAAGTATATGCTTTTAGTTCCAAAGCACTGCTTTCACTGAGAAATCAACTTTTTTGTCTTGAATACCTGAGTGATATAAGAAATGTCAAACATTCCAGGATTATGTGGGGAGTTATATGCACATGTTTGCATTAGGTTTTCAGTCAGTACCTTTGAGTAAAATTTAAGTATATACTTTTAGTTCCAAAGCACTGCTTGCACTGAGAAATCGACTTTTTTGTCTTGTATACCTGAGTGATATAAGAAATGTCAAACATTCCAGGATTATGTGGGGAGTTATATTCACATGTTTGCATAAGGTTTGCAGTCAGTACCTTTCAGTAAAATTGAAATGTATACTTCATTCAGTTCTAAAGCACTGAATGGTTTGAGAACTCAACTTTTTTGTCTTGAATACCTGAGTGATATAACAGGTGTCAAACATCCCAAGATCATGTGGGGAGATATATTCAGATGCTTCCATAAAGTTTGCAGTCAGTACCTTTGAGTAAAATTGAAATGTATACTTCTTTCATTGCTAAAGCACTGTGTGCACTGAGCAATCAACTTTTTTCTCTTGAATGCCTGAGTGATATAACAGGTGTAAGACATCTCAGGATCATGTGGGGAGTTTAGTAAAATGTTTCCATAAGGTTTGCAGTCAGTTCCTTTCTGTAAAATTGAAATGTATACTTCATTCAATGCTAAAGGACTGTATGCTTTGAGAAATCAACTTTTTTGTCTTGAACTCCTGAGTGATATAACAGGTGTCAAACATCTCAAGATCATGTGGGGAGTTCAATTAAGATGTTTCCATTATGTTTGCAGTAAGTACCTTTGAGTAAAATTGAAATGTATACTGCATTCAATGCTAAAGGACTGTATGGTTTGAGAAATCAACATTTTTGTCTTGAACTCCCGCGTGATATATCAGGTGTCAAACATCTCAGGATGATGTGCTGAGTCATATGCATATGTTTGTTTTAGGTTTTAAGTCAGTACCTTTGAGTAAAATTGAAGTATATACTTTTAGTTCCAAAGCACTGCTTGCACTGAGAAATCAACTTTTTTGCTTTGAATACCTAAGTGATATAACAGGTGTCAAACATCTCAGGATCATGTGGGGAGTTATAGTAAATTGTTTCCATAAGGTTTGCATTCAGTACTTTAGAGTAAAATGGAAGTATATACTTTTAGTGCTAAAGCACTGCTTTCACTTAGATATCAACTTTTTTGCCTTGAATACCTGAGTGATATAGTAGGTTTCAAACATCCCAAGATCATGTGGGGAGTTGTTTGCATAAGGTTTCCAGTCAGTACCTTTGAGTAAAATTGAGATGTGTACTTCTTTCAATGCTAAAGGACTGTATGCTTTGAGAAATCAACTTTTTTGTCTTGAATACCTGAGTGATGCAACAGGTGCCAAACATCTCAGGATCATGTGGGGAGTCCTATGAAGAAGTTTCCATAGTGTTTGCAGTAAGTACCTTTGAGTAAAATTCAAATGTATACTTCATTCAATGCTAAACGACTGTATGCTTTGAGAAATCAACTTTTTTGTCTTGAATACCTGAGTAATATAACTGGTGACAAACTTCTCAGGATCATGTGGGGAATGATATTATGATCTTTCCATAAGGTTTGCATGCAGTACTTTAGAGTAAAATTGAAGTATATACTTTTAGTGCAAAGCCTGCATTCACTGAGAAAATAACTTTTTTGTTTTGAATACCTGAGTGACATAACAGGTGCCAAACATCTCAGGATCATGTGGAGAGTTCTATGAAGATGTTTTCATAGTGTATGCTGTCAGTACCTTTGAGTAAAATTAAAATGTATACTTCATTCGATGCTAAAGCACTGGATGCACTGAGAAATCAACTTTTTTGTCTATAATGCCTGAGTGATATAAAAGGTGCAATACATCTCAGGATGATGTGAGGAGTTATATTAAAATGTTTCCATAAGGTTTGCATTCAATACTTTAGAGTAAAATTGAAGTATATGCTTTTAGTTCCAAAGCACTGCTTTCACTGAGAAATCAACTTTTTTGTCTTGAATACCTGAGTGATATAAGAAATGTCAAACATTCCAGGATTATGTGGGGAGTTATATGCACATGTTTGCATTAGGTTTTCAGTCAGTACCTTTGAGTAAAATTGAAGTATATACTTTTAGTTCCAAAGCACTGCTTGCACTGAGAAATCGACTTTTTTGTCTTGTATACCTGAGTGATATAAGAAATGTCAAACATTCCAGGATTATGTGGGGAGTTATATTCACATGTTTGCATAAGGTTTGCAGTCAGTACCTTTGAGTAAAATTGAAATGTATACTTCATTCAGTTCTAAAGCACTGTATGGTTTGAGAAATCAACTTTTTTGTTTTGAATACCTGAGTGATATAACAGGTGTCAAACATCCCAAGATCATGTGGGGAGATACATTCAGATGCTTCCATAAGGTTTGCAGTCAGTACCTTTGAGTAAAATTGAAATGTATACTTCTTTCATTGCTAAAGCACTGTGTGCACTGAGAAATCAACTTTTTTGTCTTGAATGCCTGAGTGATATAACAGGTGTAAAACATCTCAGGATCATGTGGGGAGTTATAGTAAAATGTTTCCATAAGGTTTGCAGTCAGTACCTTTCAGTAAAATTGAAATGTATACTTCATTCAATGCTAAAGGACTGTATGCTTTGAGATATCAACTTTTTTGTCTATAATGCCTGAGTGATATAAAAGGTGCAATACATCTCAGGATGATGTGAGGAGTTATATTAAGATGTTTCCATAAGGTTTGCATTCAATACTTTAGAGTAAAATTGAAGTATATGCTTTTAGTTCCAAAGCACTGCTTTCACTGAGAAATCAACTTTTTTGTCTTGAATACCTGAGTGATATAAGAAATGTTAAACATTCCAGGATTATGTGGGGAGTTATATGCACATTTTTGCATTAGGTTTTCAGTCAGTGCCTTTGAGTAAAATTGAAGTATATACTTTTAGTTCCAAAGCACTGCTTGCACTGAGAAATCAACTTTTTTGTCTTGTATACCTGAGTGATATAAGAAATGTCAAACATTCCAGGATTATGTGGGGTGTTATATTCACATGTTTGCATAAGGTTTGCAGTCAGTACCTTTGAGTAAAATTGAAATGTATACTTCATTCAGTTCTAAAGCACTGTATGGTTTGAGAAATCAACTTTTTTGTCTTGAATACCTGAGTGATATAACTGGTGTCAAACTTCTCAGGATCATGTGGGGAATGATATTATGATGTTTCCATAACGTTTGCATTCAGTACTTTAGAGTAAAATTAAAGTATATACTTTTAGTGCAAACAACTGCATTCACTGAGAAAATAACTTTTTTGTTTTGAATACCTGAGTGACAGAACAGGTGCCAAACATCTCAGGATCATGTGGGGAGATATATTCAGATGTTTCCAGAACGTTTGCAGTCAGTACCTTTGAGTAACATTGAAATCTATACTTCTTTCATTGCAAAAGCACTGTGTTCACTGAGAAATCAACTTTTTTGTCTATAATGCCTGTGATATAACAGGTGTCAAACATCTCAGGATAATGTGGGGAGTTATAGTAAATTGTTTCCATAAGGTTTGCATTCAGTACTTTAGAGTAAAATGGAAGTATATACTTGCAGTGCCAAAACACTGCTTTCACTTAGATATCAACTTTTTTGCCTTGAATACCTGAGTGATATAGTAGGTTTCAAACATCCCAAGATCATGTGGGGAGTTATATTCAGTTGTTTGCATAAGGTTTCCAGTCAGTACCTTTGAGTAAAATTGAGATGTGTACTTCTTTCAATGCTAAAGGACTGTATGCTTTGAGAAATCAACTTTTTTGTCTTGAATACCTGAGTGATGTAACAGGTGCCAAACATCTCAGGATCATGTGGGGAGTCCTCTTAAGAAGTTTCCATAGTGTTTGCAGTAAGTACCTTTGAGTAAAATTCAAATGTATACTTCATTCAATGCTAAACGACTGTATGCTTTGAGAAATCAACTTTTTTGTTTTGAATACCTGAGTGACATAACAGGTGCCAAACATCTCAGGATCATGTGGAGAGTTCTATTAAGATGTTTTCATAGTGTTTGCAGTCAGTACCTTTGAGTGAAATTAAAATGTATACTTCATTCGATGCTAAAGCACTGGATGCACTGAGAAATCAACTTTTTTGTCCTGTATACCTGAGTGATATAAGACGTGTCAAACATCCCAACATCATGTGGGGAAATATATTCAGATACTTCCATAAGGTTTGCAGTCAGTACCTTTGAGTAAAATTGAAATGTATACTTCTTTCATTGCTAAAGCACTGTGTGCACTACGAAATCAACTTTTTTGTCTATAATGCCCGAGTGATATAAAAGCTGCCATACATCTCAGGATGATGTGAGGAGTTATATTAAGATGTTTCCATAAGGTTTGCATTCAATACTTTAGAGTAAAATTGAAGTATATGCCTTTAGTTCCAAAGCACTGCTTTCACTGAGAAATCAACTTTTTTGTCTTGAATACCTGAGTGATATAAGAAATGTCAAACATTCCAGGATTATGTGGGGAGTTATATCCACATGTTTGCATTAGGATTTCAGTCAGTACCTTTGAGTAAAATTGAAGTATATACTTTTCGTTCCAAAGCACTGCTTGCACTGAGAAATCAACTTTTTTGTCTTGTATACCTGAGTGATATAAGAAATGTCAAACATTCCAGGATTATGTGGGGAGTTATATTCACATGTCTGCATAAGGTTTGCAGTCAGTACCTTTGAGCAAAATTGAAATGTATACTTCATTCAGTTCTAAAGCACTGTATGGTTTGAGAAATCAACTTTTTTGTCTTGAAGACCTGAGTGATATAACAGGTGTCAAACATCCCAAGATCATGTGGGGAGATATATTCAGATGCTTCCATAAGGTTTGCAGTCAGTACCTTTGAGTAAAATTGAAATGTATACTTCTTTCATTGCTAAAGCACTGTGTGCACTGAGAAATCAACTTTTTTGTCTTGAATGCCTGAGTGATATAACAGGTGTAAAACATCTCAGGATCATGTGGGGAGTTTAGTAAAATGTTTCCATAAGGTTTGCAGTCAGTTCCTTTCTGTAAAATTGAAATGTATACTTCATTCAATGCTAAAGGACTGTATGCTTTGAGAAATCAACTTTTTTGTCTTGAACTCCTGAGTGATATAACAGGTGTCAAACATCTCAAGATCATGTGGGGAGTTCAATTAAGATGTTTCCATTATGTTTGCAGTAAGTACCTTTGAGTAAAATTGAAATGTATACTGCATTCAATGCTAAAGGACTGTATGGTTTGAGAAATCAACATTTTTGTCTTGAACTCCTGCGTGATATAACAGGTGTCAAACATCTCAAGATGATGTGCTGAGTCATATGCATATGTTTGTTTTAGGTTTTCAGTCAGTACCTTTGAGTAAAATTGAAGTATATACTTTTAGTTCCAAAGCACTGCTTCAACTGAGAAATCAACTTTTTTGCTTTGAATACCTGAGTGATATAACAGGTGTCAAACATCTCAGGATCATGTGGGGAGTTATAGTAAATTGTTTCCATAAGGTTTGCATTCAGAACTTTAGAGTAAAATGGAAGTATATACTTTTAGTGCTAAAGCACTGCTTTCACTTAGATACCAACTTTTTCGCCTTGAATACCTGAGTGATATAGTAGGTTTCAAACATCCCAAGATCATGTGGGGAGTTATATTCAGTTGTTTGCATAAGGTTTCCAGTCAGTACCTTTGAGTAAAATAGAGATGTGTACTTCTTTCAATGCTAAAGGACTGTATGCTTTGAGAAATCAACTTTTTTGTCTTGAATACCTGAGTGATGCAACAGGTGCCAAACATCTCAGGATCATGTGGGGAGTCCTATGAAGAAGTTTCCATAGTGTTTGCAGTAAGTACCTTTGAGTAAAATTCAAATGTATACTTCATTCAATGCTAAACGACTGTATGCTTTGAGAAATCAACTTTTTTGTCTTGAATACCTGAGTAATATAACTGGTGACAAACTTCTCAGGATCATGTGGGGAATGATATTATGATCTTTCCATAAGGTTTGCATGCAGTACTTTAGAGTAAAATTGAAGTATATACTTTTAGTGCAAAGCCTGCATTCACTGAGAAAATAACTTTTTTGTTTTGAATACCTGAGTGACATAACAGGTGCCAAACATCTCAGGATCATGTGGAGAGTTCTATTAAGATGTTTTCATAGTGTATGCTGTCAGTACCTTTGAGTAAAATTAAAATGTATACTTCATTCGATGCTAAAGCACTGGATGCACTGAGAAATCAACTTTTTTGTCTATAATGCCTGAGTGATATAAAAGGTGCAATACATCTCAGGATGATGTGAGGAGTTATATTAAAATGTTTCCATAAGGTTTGCATTCAATACTTTAGAGTAAAATTGAAGTATATGCTTTTAGTTGCAAAGCACTGCTGGCACTGAGAAATCAACTTTTTTGTCTTGTATACCTGAGTGATATAAGAAATGTCAAACATTCCAGGATTATGTGGGGAGTTATATTCACATGTTTGCATAAGGTTTGCAGTCAGTACCTTTGAGTAAAATTGAAATGTATACTTCATTCAGTTCTAAAGCACTGTATGGTTTGAGAAATCAACTTTTTTGTCTTGAATTCCTGAGTGATATAACTGGTGTCAAACTTCTCAGGATCATGTGGGGAATGATATTATGATGTTTCCATAACGTTTGCATTCAGTACTTTAGAGTAAAATTAAAGTATATACTTTTAGTGCAAACAACTGCATTCACTGAGAAAATAACTTTTTTGTTTTGAATACCTGAGTGACAGAACAGGTGCCAAACATCTCAGGATCATGTGGGGAGATATATTCAGATGTTTCCAGAACGTTGGCAGTCAGTACCTTTGAGTAAAATTGAAATCTATACTTCTTTCATTGCTAAAGCACTGTGTTCACTGAGAAATCAACTTTTTTGTCTATAATGCCTGTGATATAACAGGTGTCAAACATCTCAGGATCATGTGGGGAGTTATAGTAAATTGTTTCCATAAGGTTTGCATTCAGTACTTTAGAGTAAAATGGAAGAATATACTTGTAGTGCCAAAACACTGCTTTCACTTAGATATCAACTTTTTTGCCTTGAATACCTGAGTGATACAGTAGGTTTCAAACATCCCAAGATCATGTGGGGAGTTATATTCAGTTGTTTGCATAAGGTTTCCAGTCAGTACCTTTGAGTAAAATTGAGATGTGTACTTCTTTCAATGCTAAAGGACTGTATGCTTTGAGAAATCAACTTTTTTGTCTTGAATACCTGAGTGATGTAACAGGTGCCAAACATCTCAGGATCATGTGGGGAGTCCTATTAAGAAGTTTCCATAGTGTTTGCAGTAAGTACCTTTGAGTAAAATTCAAATGTATACTTCATTCAATGCTAAACGACTGTATGCTTTGAGAAATCAACTTTTTTGTCTTGAATACCTGAGTGATATAACTGGTGTCAAACTTCTCAGGATCATGTGGGGAATGATATTATGATGTTTCCATAAGGTTTGCATGCAGTACTTTAGAGTAAAATTGAAGTATATACTTTTAGTGCAAAGCCTGCATTCACTGAGAAAATAAATTTTTGTTTTGAATACCTGAGTGACATAACAGGTGCCAAACATCTCAGGATCATGTGGAGAGTTCTATTAAGATGTTTTCATAGTGTTTGCAGTCAGTACCTTTGAGTGAAATTAAAATGTATACTTCATTCGATGCTAAAGCACTGGATGCACTGAGAAATCAACTTTTTTGTCCTGTATACCTGACTGATATAAGACGTGTCAAACATCCCAACATCATGTGGGGAAATATATTCAGATGCTTCCATAAGGTTTGCAGTCAGTACCTTTGAGTAAAATTGAAATGTATACTTCTTTCATTGCGAAAGCACTGTGTGCACTAAGAAATCAACTTTTTTGTCTATAATGCCCGAGTGATATAAAAGCTGCCATACATCTCAGGATGATGTGAGGAGATATATTAAGATGCTTCCATAAGGTTTGCATTGAATACTTTAGAGTAAAATTGAAGTATATGCCTTTAGTTCCAAAGCACTGCTTTCACTGAGAAATCAACTTTTTTGTCTTGAATACCTGAGTGATATAAGAAATGTCAAACATTCCAGGATTATGTGGGGAGTTGTATGCACATGTTTGCATTAGGATTTCAGTCAGTACCTTTGAGTAAAATTGAAGTATATACTTTTCGTTCCAAAGCACTGCTTGCACTGAGAAATCAACTTTTTTGTCTTGTATACCTGAGTGATATAAGAAATGTCAAACATTCCAGGATTATGTGGGGAGTTACATTCACATGTCTGCATAAGGTTTGCAGTCAGTACCTTTGAGTAAAATTGAAATGTATACTTCTTTCATTGCTAAAGCACTGTGTGCACTGAGAAATCAACTTTTTTGTCTTGAATGCCTGAGTGATATAACAGGTGTAAAACATCTCAGGATCATGTGGGGAGTTTAGTAAAATGTTTCCATAAGGTTTGCAGTCAGTTCCTTTCTGTAAAATTGAAATGTATACTTCATTCAATGCTAAAGGACTGTATGCTTTGAGAAATCAACTTTTTTGTCTTGAACTCCTGAGTGATATAACAGGTGTCAAACATCTCAAGATCATGTGGGGAGTTCAATTAAGATGTTTCCATTATGTTTGCAGTAAGTACCTTTCAGTAAAATTGAAATGTATACTGCATTCAATGCTAAAGGACTGTATGGTTTGAGAAATCAACATTTTTGTCTTGAACTCCTGCGTGATATAACAGGTGTCAAACATCTCAGGATGATGTGCTGAGTCATATGCATTTGTTTGTTTTAGGTTTTCAGTCAGTACCTTTGAGTAAAATTGAAGTATATACTTTTAGTTCCAAAGCACTGCTTGCACTGAGAAATCAACTTTTTTGTTTTGAATACCTGAGTGATATAACAGGTGTCAAACATCTCAGTATCATGTGGGGAGTTATAGTAAATTGTTTCCATAAGGTTTGCATTCAGTACTTTAGAGTAAAATGGAAGTATATACTTATAGTGCTAAAGCACTGCTTTCACTTAGATATCAACTTTTTTGCCTTGAATACCTGAGTGATATAGTAGGTTTCAAACATCCCAAGATCATGTGGGGAGTTATATTCAGTTGTTTGCATAAGGTTTCCAGTCAGTACCATTGAGTAAAATTGAGATGTGTACTTCTTTCAATGCTAAAGGACTGTATGCTTTGAGAAATCAACTTTTTTGTCTTGAATACCTGAGTGATGCAACAGGTGCCAAACATCTCAGGATCATGTGGGGAGTCCTATGAAGAAGTTTCCGTAGTGTTTGCAGTAAGTACCTTTGAGTAAAATTCAAATGTATACTTCATTCAATGTTAAACGACTGTATGCTTTGAGAAATCAACTTTTTTGTCTTGAATACCTGAGTAATATAACTGGTGACAAACTTCTCAGGATCATGTGGGGAATGATATTATGATCTTTCCATAAGGTTTGCATGCAGTACTTTAGAGTAAAATTGAAGTATATACTTTTAGTGCAAAGCCTGCATTCACTGAGAAAATAACTTTTTTGTTTTGAATACCTGAGTGACATAACAGGTGCCAAACATCTCAGGATCATGTGGAGAGTTCTATTAAGATGTTTTCATAGTGTATGCTGTCAGTACCTTTGAGTAAAATTAAAATGTATACTTCATTCGATGCTAAAGCACTGGATGCACTGAGAAATCAACTTTTTTGTCTATAATGCCTGAGTGATATAAAAGGTGCAATACATCTCAGGATGATGTGAGGAGTTATATTAAAATGTTTCCATAAGGTTTGCATTCAATACTTTAGAGTAAAATTGAAGTATATGCTTTTAGTTGCAAAGCACTGCTGGCACTGAGAAATCAACTTTTTTGTCTTGTATACCTGAGTGATATAAGAAATGTCAAACATTCCAGGATTATGTGGGGAGTTATATTCACATGTTTGCATAAGGTTTGCAGTCAGTACCTTTGAGTAAAATTGAAATGTATACTTCATTCAGTTCTAAAGCACTGTATGGTTTGAGAAATCAACTTTTTTGTCTTGAATTCCTGAGTGATATAACTGGTGTCAAACTTCTCAGGATCATGTGGGGAATGATATTATGATGTTTCCATAACGTTTGCATTCAGTACTTTAGAGTAAAATTAAAGTATATACTTTTAGTGCAAACAACTGCATTCACTGAGAAAATAACTTTTTTGTTTTGAATACCTGAGTGACAGATCAGGTGCCAAACATCTCAGGATCATGTGGGGAGATATATTCAGATGTTTCCAGAACGTTGGCAGTCAGTACCTTTGAGTAAAATTGAAATCTATACTTCTTTCATTGCTAAAGCACTGTGTTCACTGAGAAATCAACTTTTTTGTCTATAATGCCTGTGATATAACAGGTGTCAAACATCTCAGGATCATGTGGGGAGTTATAGTAAATTGTTTCCATAAGGTTTGCATTCAGTACTTTAGAGTAAAATGGAAGAATATACTTGTAGTGCCAAAACACTGCTTTCACTTAGATATCAACTTTTTTGCCTTGAATACCTGAGTGATACAGTAGGTTTCAAACATCCCAAGATCATGTGGGGAGTTATATTCAGTTGTTTGCATAAGGTTTCCAGTCAGTACCTTTGAGTAAAATTGAGATGTGTACTTCTTTCAATGCTAAAGGACTGTATGCTTTGAGAAATCAACTTTTTTGTCTTGAATACCTGAGTGATGTAACAGGTGCCAAACATCTCAGGATCATGTGGGGAGTCCTATTAAGCAGTTTCCATAGTGTTTGCAGTAAGTACCTTTGAGTAAAATTCAAATGTATACTTCATTCAATGCTAAACGACTGTATGCTTTGAGAAATCAACTTTTTTGTCTTGAATACCTGAGTGATATAACTGGTGTCAAACTTCTCAGGATCATGTGGGGAATGATATTATGATGTTTCCATAAGGTTTGCATGCAGTACTTTAGAGTAAAATTGAAGTATATACTTTTAGTGCAAAGCCTGCATTCACTGAGAAAATAAATTTTTGTTTTGAATACCTGAGTGACATAACAGGTGCCAAACATCTCAGGATCATGTGGAGAGTTCTATTAAGATGTTTTCATAGTGTTTGCAGTCAGTACCTTTGAGTGAAATTAAAATGTATACTTCATTCGATGCTAAAGCACTGGATGCACTGAGAAATCAACTTTTTTGTCCTGTATACCTGACTGATATAAGACGTGTCAAACATCCCAACATCATGTGGGGAAATATATTCAGATGCTTCCATAAGGTTTGCAGTCAGTACCTTTGAGTAAAATTGAAATGTATACTTCTTTCATTGCGAAAGCACTGTGTGCACTAAGAAATCAACTTTTTTGTCTATAATGCCCGAGTGATATAAAAGCTGCCATACATCTCAGGATGATGTGAGGAGATATATTAAGATGCTTCCATAAGGTTTGCATTGAATACTTTAGAGTAAAATTGAAGTATATGCCTTTAGTTCCAAAGCACTGCTTTCACTGAGAAATCAACTTTTTTGTCTTGAATACCTGAGTGATATAAGAAATGTCAAACATTCCAGGATTATGTGGGGAGTTGTATGCACATGTTTGCATTAGGATTTCAGTCAGTACCTTTGAGTAAAATTGAAGTATATACTTTTCGTTCCAAAGCACTGCTTGCACTGAGAAATCAACTTTTTTGTCTTGTATACCTGAGTGATATAAGAAATGTCAAACATTCCAGGATTATGTGGGGAGTTATATTCACATGTCTGCATAAGGTTTGCAGTCAGTACCTTTGAGTAAAATTGAAATGTATACTTCTTTCATTGCTAAAGCACTGTGTGCACTGAGAAATCAACTTTTTTGTCTTGAATGCCTGAGTGATATAACAGGTGTAAAACATCTCAGGATCATGTGGGGAGTTTAGTAAAATGTTTCCATAAGGTTTGCAGTCAGTTCCTTTCTGTAAAATTGAAATGTATACTTCATTCAATGCTAAAGGACTGTATGCTTTGAGAAATCAACTTTTTTGTCTTGAACTCCTGAGTGATATAACAGGTGTCAAACATCTCAAGATCATGTGGGGAGTTCAATTAAGATGTTTCCATTATGTTTGCAGTAAGTACCTTTCAGTAAAATTGAAATGTATACTGCATTCAATGCTAAAGGACTGTATGGTTTGAGAAATCAACATTTTTGTCTTGAACTCCTGCGTGATATAACAGGTGTCAAACATCTCAGGATGATGTGCTGAGTCATATGCATTTGTTTGTTTTAGGTTCTCAGTCAGTACCTTTGAGTAAAATTGAAGTATATACTTTTAGTTCCAAAGCACTGCTTGCACTGAGAAATCAACTTTTTTGTTTTGAATACCTGAGTGATATAACAGGTGTCAAACATCTCAGTATCATGTGGGGAGTTATAGTAAATTGTTTCCATAAGGTTTGCATTCAGTACTTTAGAGTAAAATGGAAGTATATACTTATAGTGCTAAAGCACTGCTTTCACTTAGATATCAACTTTTTTGCCTTGAATACCTGAGTGATATAGTAGGTTTCAAACATCCCAAGATCATGTGGGGAGTTATATTCAGTTGTTTGCATAAGGTTTCCAGTCAGTACCATTGAGTAAAATTGAGATGTGTACTTCTTTCAATGCTAAAGGACTGTATGCTTTGAGAAATCAACTTTTTTGTCTTGAATACCTGAGTGATGCAACAGGTGCCAAACATCTCAGGATCATGTGGGGAGTCCTATGAAGAAGTTTCCGTAGTGTTTGCAGTAAGTACCTTTGAGTAAAATTCAAATGTATACTTCATTCAATGCTAAACGACTGTATGCTTTGAGAAATCAACTTTTTTGTCTTGAATACCTGAGTAATATAACTGGTGACAAACTTCTCAGGATCATGTGGGGAATGATATTATGA